>NC_083227.1:9753880-9999873 GCF_032191835.1 Heteronotia binoei | reverse complement strand
ATGTTCTTATGTGACACAGAGTGTTGGACTGGATGGGCCATTGGCCTGATCCAACATGGCTTCTCTTATGTTCTTATGTGACACAGTGTTGGACAGGATGGGCCATTGGCCTGATCCAACATGGCTTCTCTTATGTTCTTATGTGACACAGTGTTGGACAGGATGGGCCATTGGCCTGATCCAACATGGCTTCTCTTATGTTCTTATGTGACACAGAGTGTTGGACTGGATGGGCCATTGGCCTGATCCGACAGGGCTTCTCTTATGTGACAGAGTTTTGGGCTAGATGGGCCACTGGCCTGATCCAACAGGGCTTCTCTTGTGTTCTTATGTCTAGGGCAGTGATGCTCTGTTTTTGGTTCTGGGGGGGGACACAGTAGGAGGGCTTATGAAATTCTGCTCTGCCTGGTGGATCTCCTGATAGCGCCTGGGTTTTGGCCACTGTATGACACAGATGCTGGTGTGGATGGGCCTCTGGTCTGATCCAACATAGCTTCTCTTATGTTCTTATGTCTCTGCAGGCAGGTTAGATTGTTTGTGGCTCTTCTTGGCTATTTCTCCTTCACCACCACCGCCCCACCCCATTTATTTCCCTCCCAGGTCCTCCTCTCGTGTTATCCAAATGTGCAAAAAGCCGTTGGATCTTCTGAGAAGATTTTCGAATACATGGACCGGGCACCCCGCATCCGCCCTTCAGGGACACTGGCGCCCCCAGATCTACGGGGACACATCGTCTTGCAGGACGTCTGGTTCTCCTACCCAGACCGGGATGATACTCTGGTGCTGAAGGTACCGTGAAGTGGGGGGGTGTGGGGCTGAGATTGGGGGTAGCAGAAGTGCCAGGCCAGGGGGTCACAAGTGGGGCACGAAGGGAACCTTGAGCGTTTTCCCTGGACACGAGAATCAGAGAAATCCGGTCTGTTTTGTTAAAAGAGGATCTTTGATGTTTCTGTGTGTGCTGGAGAGCAAAGTTCCATCTCCACCGTGTTGGAGGCCTGGTCTTCAGCAGTTCTTTCATTTTAGTATTGCTAAGTTTGAATCCTGTAGAAGAAGAAGAAGAAGATGATATTGGATTTATATCCCGCCCTCCACTCCGAAGAGTCTCAGAGCAGCTCACAATCTCCTTTCCCTTCCTCCCCCACAACAGACACCCTGTGAGGTGGGTGGGGCTGGAGAGGGCTCTCACAGCAGCTGTCCTCTCAAGGACAACCTCTGCCAGAGCTACGGCTGATTCTAAGGAAGAAGAAAAAGATATTGGATTTATATCCCTCCCTCTACTCCGAAGAGTCTCTGAGCGGCTCACAATCTCCTTTACCTTTCTCCCCCACAACAGACACCCTGTGAGGTGGGTGGGGCTGGAGAGGGCTCTCACAGCAGCTGCCCTTTCAAGGACAACCTCTGCCAGAGCTATGGCTGACTCAAGGCCATGCCAGCAGGTGCAAGTGGAGGAGTGGGAATCAAACCCAGTTCTCCCAGATAAGAGTCTGCCCTTTCAAGGACAACCTCTGCCAGAGCTATGGCTGACCCAAGGCCATTCCAGCAGGTGCAAGTGGAGGAGTGGGGAATCAAACCCGGTTCTCCCAGATAAGAGTCTGCACACTTAACCACTACACCAAACTGGCTCTGTAGAAGCTTGGGGAGATCAACAAGATTATGAAAGGCCAGTACATGGAACTGATCTTTGAAGCCTGATCTTCAGGTCATCTCTGGCTACCGCCTAGAGCTGAGGTGTCAGACTCATTTACTGAGGGCAGGATCTGAAATAAATGGGACTTCGTGAGGCTGGGCCACGCATGTCATAAAATGTAATGCCAGGCAGTGGAGATATAAACTTTTAAAAGAACAGAGACAAACACAAAGGTTTTTTTTTTTTAAACTTAAAACATTAGCACCCTTGCAGTATTTTGTTTATTTAACAGTCTCTGATAAGGGACACCTCTTGTTCCGAGGAGCCTCAGCTAACAGAAGGAAGAGAGGCTTGACACAATAGTTCTGCTGTGCGATTGAGAGAGCCTGGCAAAACAAGCTCTCCCTCCCCCCCTTCCTCCCTAAGGGAGGAGCTTCAGCCAATGGAGAAAACAGAGGCTTTGGGCTTTAGCGCCTGTGTGATTCAGCAAGCCTGGCAAAGCAAACTGTGACACAAAGGGAAGCAAGAGAGAGGGAGAAGGATGACTGCCAGTTGCTAGGGGGCCTGACAGGACCCCTCCGAGGGCCTGGTCTGGCCCTTGGGCCAGATATTTGACACCCCTGGGCTAGAGGGTTCTGTCCCTGAAGCGAGCCTGCCAAAGCTCTCTCCGTTCCTCATAGGGTGTGACCCTGGAGCTGCGCCCTGGCACAGTGACTGCACTGGTCGGCCCATCGGGATCTGGAAAGAGCACCGTGGTGGCGCTGCTGGCACGATTCTATGATCCGGAGCGAGGACGGGTGACCCTGGATGGGAGAGACCTGCAGGAATATGAGCATCACTTCCTGCATCGTAAGGTACGGACCACTTCCCCCTGAGACCGAAGGGTGGGAGAACCACTCCCATTTTCCTGCAGAACTCGGGGTATGAAAGGAAGCCCCCTCTTCCTTCATGTTCCCCTTTGGCAGCCCTAAAATCCCAGACTCCTCACCTTTCCCCAATCTCATCATTTGTATTGACTGACGTTACAGATAGCTCACCTTCTCACGGGGGCTCAAGGTGGATTACACAGAGCGGCTCAGGGGCGGAGAAGGTTCTGCTGGGCATGCAGAAGGTCCCAGGTTCAATCCCAGACAAAAGGATCGAGCAAGTAGGCGATGAGAATATCTGCTTGGGACCTTGGAGAGCCGCTGCTAATCTGAATAGGCAATACTGACTTTGAGGGATCAGGGGTCTGTGTCAGAACTGGGAACTTCAAGAACGATGCTTTACTTTGTTTCAAAAGTTAAGACGTTTATTGAGAACTTAGTGTCCAGGAAAAGAGCAGGTTGACTCTGATAGCCTTCACAGCTATCGGCACATTCTTATGCAGTGGTAACAGAAACAATGAAACCATTTCTCACACCCAAAGAGACAGGCGTCTGTTCCCAGGCCCCTTATCTCCAAACGCGGGGGAAGGAACCCCGCTGCTCTTCTCTGGCCTCTTGGCTTCAAAGGCCACCTGCAGTTGTTTCCCAGGGCTATCTGTCACCCTTCAATGGTTAGTGTTTGTTTGAAATGCAAAGCTACAGGGTTAGTAGACATTTCTAATATGGAGTCAGTTAAGCTAATATCAGTTGCTCAGCACACAGGAAAGTTACAAGTTCTGACAGTCTGATTCAGTAGAAAGCGGCTTCGTCCCTTCAGTCAACAGGATGGGACATTTAATGGACACTGCTATAGAATTATGGTTGTAGAAGACTGGAAACAACCAGAAACCGGAAGCATAGCTTAAGTATTAATACAACAGATTAAGCAGGGCAAGAAATAACAGAGTAGGATCTTGCTTACAGAAAGCTCTGCCCTGCAGTATAGGCCAAAATTCCCAATCATTCATCCCAACTAGGGCTTTTTTTGTAGCAGGAGCTCCTTTGCACATTAGGCCACACCCCCTGATGTAGCCAATCCTCCTGGCGTTTCCAGTAGGCCCTGTACTAAGAGCCCTGTAAACTCTTGGAGGATTGGCTGCATCAGAGGGGTGTGGCCTAATATGCAAAAGAATTCCTGCTACAAAAAGAACCCTGGTCCCAACAACTTTGTGACCCCCGTTTGTACAGTGCGGTCCTATTACCTGGGCAGAAAAGACCTCTTGAATAATTCCATTTTGCACTGTTTATGGAAACCCCCCATTTAATTCCTGGAGTTAAATCTGACTCCAGAAGCATTTTAGAGCCTGATGAGATTTTGGGGGTCCTTTATCAGATATAAGTAGGAAATGAGATCTCTGGGTCCTTCTATCCCAGCCTGGGTATCAGGGGTCTGGATTCTACTTCTACTAGATGAAGGGAGTTTCGTCTCTTGTAAGCTTATGTCCCCAAAATCTCATTTGTCTCAAACAGGGGTGGCCAAATTTGCTTAACATAAGAGCCACGTAGAATAAACGTCAGATGCTTGAGAGCTGCAAGACTTGAATGTCAGATGTTGGAAGGAAGGAAAAAATAGATGGGAGGGAGAGGTGTTAAGAAAGCAACTTTAACTAAATGCATTCTCCAAGCCACCAGCTGGCTTGGCTTGGAGAAATGCTTTAAAGACAGAAATGCCTTCTCCAAGCAGGCCTAAGGGGGCAGTAGGGGCTTTGAGAGCCACACAATATGTGTGAAAGAGCCACAGGTTGGCCACCGCTGGTTTCAAAGGTGCTCCTGGATTCGAATCTAGCTCTTTTCTTGCAGACCAACACAAATACTTTCCTGAAATGTGATCCTTTTGCATGCACACTTTGCATGCTTACCTGCAGAATAAAGCTTTGTTAGTCTAAAAGACAAACTGTTCTATCTCTCCTCTCTCCGCCCCCCGCCCCGCCCCACTGAGTGTGAACGCAGCACTCAGGAAAATGTGTTTCATTGGCCGTGTCTCAGCTGCTTGTTGTTCACATCTTCTGGGTCTGGCTGAGCCATCCAGACCCTCTCAAGCCTTCCTCCCACCCTGCAGGTGGCGCTGGTGAGCCAGAGCCCGGTGCTGTTTGCGCGATCGCTGCACGGGAACATTGCTTATGGACTGGGAGAGCGGAGTCTGGAGGAGGTGAGGCAGGCGGCCCAGAGAGCTGGGGTACACCAATTCATTGATGGGCTGAGCCGCAGCTACGACACAGGTAAAGGTGCCCTCCCAGAATCTCCCCCTTTTGTGGTTCACATAAGAGACACCCTGTTGGATCAGGCCAATGGCCCATCCAGTCCAACACTCTGTCACACAGTGGCCAAAAAAACCCCTTAGGTGCCATCAGGAGGTCCATCTGTGGGGCCAGGACACTAGAAATCCTCACACTGTTGTCCCCCCCAGCACCAAGAATACAGAGCATCACTTGCCCCAGACAGAGAGTTCCAACAGTACGCTGTGGCTAATAGCCACTGATGGACCTCTGCTCCATATGCTTATCCAATCCCCTCTTGAAGCTGCCTATGCTTGTAGCCGCCACCACCTCCCGTGGCAGTGAATTCCATGTGTCAATCACCCTTTGGGTGAAGAAGGATTTCCTTTTATCCGTTCTAATGCGACTGCTCAGCAGTTTCAGAGAAGACACCTTTCTTGAGGTGATTTTGAATGGGATACGCTGAAGAGGGGACTAAGCAATCAAAAGGGGGCCTCAGATGAGGGGTGGGGCGGGGCCTGAGTTTGAATTGCGCCTGCAAAGGGGGCCAAAGGAAGGCCTCTGAAGTCATTTCTTTTCTTGCAGATGCCGGGGAAACGGGGGGCCAGATCTCTGGGGGGCAGAGACAGGGCGTGGCCATTGCCCGGGCCCTGATCAGAGACCCCCGAGTGCTCATCCTGGATGACGCCACCAGCTCTCTTGACATGGAGAGTCAGCAGCAGGTGAGTGAACGGGGCAGGGGGCTCCAAGCATGGAGAAAAGCGGTCTGAAGCACTGGACTCCTGTTCATGCAAAATTCCTGTGGATCAGTTGGATTTTTATTTGTATCCCATTCTCCCTGCAAGGAATCCAAAGTGGTGTGTGGTTATCACAACCATCTCGTTACGCTGAGAGCGAGAGGCCTAAGTTCACCCAGTGAATTTCACAGCTCGTGGAGAATTTGAACCCAGGTCTCTGGTCATGCCTTGACTGTTTACACTGCACTACGCTGCCTGCCTTGCAGTTGGTTAAAGGCACTGGAGCCCTGCCCCTCCCCTGGAAGGAAGCCTACAACCCAGTATGTAGTCTGTGGCTTGGCTCGCTCGCTTGAGCTCTCTGTTCTAGCTATCTGAGCATCATACAGCAATGTTAACCCACAGGTCCTTTTCTTCCTTTCCCACCAAGTGTGGCGTAGTGGTAGTCTTAAACAAATGTCCTCTCTGCCATGGAAGCTTGCAGGATGATAATAATAATAATAATATTTTATTTATATCCCGCCCTCCCCGCCGAAGCAGGCTCAGGGCGGCTAACAACATCTCAATCCATACAATAAATTATACAACAGGTTTTAAAGTCACATTCACTTAAAAACATTCCAATTAAAATTAACATTCCTAGTGCTATTCTATTAGGTGTAAATACTATGGCGGAATCACTTAAGGCGGATCATCAGTCGTTCAGTCAGGTAGAGGCCATCTTAAAAAGGATGGGCCAGTTACAAACGCTTGGCCTAACCTACCTCACGAGGCTCTTGTGCAAATAGAAACAGAAGATGGAATCGTGTGCTCCCTCCTAAGGTGTCTGGAGGAAGGCGAAAGTAAAAATACACCAAATATATCAAAGAGAAAGGAATTTAGAAGAAGAAGAGTTGGGGAACTCTCGGTGTGGCTGAGTTATGCTTACCGCTGACTCTTCCAGTAGACCCTGCAAGAAGACACACACAACTCCAGCTTGTATCAAAGCAGTGTGTATTATACAATTATCTACAACAGTGACTATATACAGATGCTGGAACAAACCGACAAAGTGCTCCGCAATGCATCCAATAATCCTCAAGGGAAAAGAACAAAGACACTTATCTACATATATACAACAGCCAGCCAATGGGAGCAATGTACAAATTGCTGAGTCATTATCCACCTGACTCCAGCTCACATGATTCAGCTGTCACTGGCTGTCAGATCCAGATCTAAGATCTAAGCATGCTTCTTCACTCCTTGTCAACAGGAACTCCTTCGCATATGATGCCACGCCCCCCTGATGTAGCCAATCCTTTAAAGAGCTTCTAGGGCTCTTCATACAGGGCCTACTGTGAGCTCCAGGAGGACTGGCTACATCAGGAGTGTGTGGCCTGATTTGCTAAGGAGTTATGTTACAAAACAAAGTCTTGACTAAATGAATATTGTACGAGACCCCTGGGTGAAGGCAGGCTGTGTGCTGGGGGAACGAATTGTGAAAGAAACGTCCTTTTGGTGTTTGGTGTAGAGAGCCAGTTTGGTGTAGTGGTTAAGCGCACGGACTTCTACCTGGGAGAACCGCGTTTGAGACCCCCACTTCTCCACTTGCACCTGCTGGAATGGCCTTGGGTCAGCCGTAGCTCTCGTAGGAGTTGTCCTTGAAAAGGCAGCTGCTGTGGGAGCTCTCTCAGCCCCTCCCACCTCACAGGGTGTCTGTTGTGGGGGGCGGGGAGGTAAAGGAGATTGTGAGCTGCTCTGAGACTCTGAGATTCAGAGTATAGGACAGGATATAAATCTAATCTTCTTTCCTTGTTCAGGTGGAGAGGGAAATCTACGAGAGTCCGTCTCGCGCCAGCCGCTCCGTCCTGCTAATCTCCCACCGCCTCCGCACGGTGGAACGAGCCGACTGCATCCTGGTGATGGAAGAGGGGCAGATCCAGGAGCAGGGGACCCACCAGCAACTCTTGAGGAAGCGGGGCGCCTACTGGCAGCTGCTGCAGACTCAGCAGAACGGGGCGGAGGGGCAGCGCCAGCAGTCCAGAGAGTGGGCGTCCGTGGCTGACGCTCTCTCCCCTTCCTTGTAGCCAGGGCCGAGTCTCCTGCTGGACACGTTGGTGGGGGGAGGCGGAAGGCCCAGCCCCCCTTCCTTTCCTGACCGTGAAGCTGTTCCTCTCTGCCCTTCCTCAGCAGGCAGGGAGATGGAAAGCAAAACCAGAGTTTATTTATTATGTTCTGGAGGGATTCCTCCAGTTCAGACGTTCAACCTCCATCCACATTGGATCTGCAGCTTCTTTCTCAATGGATTCTTCTGTATTCTTCTGAAGAAACACTCTTTAAATAGCAGTTTTGGCATGAAGGCGCTCCCTACCCCCTCCATGGTGTGGGGTGGGGCAGAGACCCACAATCCCAACCAGGGGTGGGATTCTAGCAGGAGCTCCTTTGCATATTAGGCCACACACCCCTGATGTAGCCAATCCTCCGAGAGCTTACAAGGCTGTTTTTGTAAGCTCTTGGAGGATTGGCTGCATCAAGGGGGTGTGGCCTAATATGCAAAGGAGCTCCTGCTAGAATCCCACCCAACTCCATTCTGGACATGAGAGTCTCTGGATGCTGTGTGTTGGAAGAAAACAGACAGCCGTTCTTCGAAGGAAGAGATTTCTTTGAGGTGGTGATGAAATTTGGGGTGTGTGTGTGTATTTTCTTAGGTACCCATGTAAATAATAATAAAAATTGAGATTTGAGATTCTCTGTCTCTTTTGTGCTTTGCTTCCCCTCTCCCCCGCTGTTGATGGTACCTTTGCAAGATTTCTGCCAGTCTGTCTGAATAACGACTCCCCCTCATTCTAACTGATAGAATCATAGAGTTGGAAGGGGTTATAGAGGCCATCTTGTCCAACCCCCCCCCCCCCCGGTGCGGCTCAAACTAAAGCATTCTTCACGAGTGTTTGTCCAGCCGTGCAGGGGTACAGAACAATGGCTTTCCAGATGTTTTTTGCCTACAACTCCCATCAGCCCCAGCCATCGGCCATGCTGGCTGGGGCTGATGGGAGGTGTAGGCAAAAACATCTGTAGAGCCACTGTTCCCTACCCCTGGAGCCGCTGGTTGAAGACTGCCAGAGAGGGGGAACTCGGCTCACACCCTTCTTAGGCAGCCAATTGCACTGGCTCAAGTACTCTTCTGGTTTTTTAAAAAAATCCTAATATCCAACCGGTACTTTCCCACTTGAAATTTAAACCCATGATTGCGAGTCCTCTCCTCTGCTGCCAAAAGGAACATATGAACATATGAAGTTGCCTTATACTGAATCAGACCCTTGGTCCATCAAAGTCAGTATTGTCCACTCAGACTGGCAACAGCTCTCCAGGGTCTGAAGCTGAGGTTTTTCACACCTACTTGCCTGGACCCTTTTTCATTGGAGATGCCGGGGATTGAACCTGGGACCTTCTGCTTACCAAGCAGATGCTCTACCACTGAGCCACAGACCCATTCATGGCTTTCCAGGGTCTCAAGCTGAGGTTTTTCCTGCCTACTTGCCTGGACCCCGTTTAGTGGGAGATGCTGGGGATTGAACCTGGGACCTTCTGCTTACTAAGCAGACACTCTACCACTGAGCCACCATCCCTCCAACAACTTCCTGCCCTCTAAGTGACAGCCCTTCGCATATTTTAAGACAGATTGAATGTTCCCCAGTTCTCAGACTTTCTACTCCATTCTGTCCACAGTGAGGCCTCTGGAACTGCATGCAAAACTCTAGGTGCAGCCTGATCAATGCAGCGTATGGCAAGACTAAGACATCTTTCAATTTGGATGTTATGCCTCTGTTGAGACACTGCGACTGCATTAGCCTCTTTTGCTGCTGCATCACACTGGCTGATGCTATTTACAGTCCTCTGTCCTCCATCCGCCATGCATGCTTCTCATTCCTATGGAGAGTAGTTGTGCTCTTTTCTCTTGCTAGATGGAGTTCTGTGTCTAACAGCAAATTCTGCTGGTGCTTCCCGCCCCACCCGCAAAACGCAGTGGTGGATAGGGTTGCCAGGTCCAATTCAAGAAATATCTGGGGACTTTGAAGGCAAGCGACATTGGGGGTGGAGCCAGGAGCAAGCAGGATTCAGCTCCAAAGGGAGTTCTGGCCATCACGTTTAAAGGGGACTGCACACTTTTAAAATGCCCTTCCTTCCGTTGGAAATAATGAAGGACAGGGGCACCTTCTTTGGGGGCTCACAGAATTGGATCCCCTGGTCCAATCTTTTTGAACCTTGGAGGGTGTTTTCAGGGGAGGCATTGGATGCTATAAAAGAGCCCCGTGGCGCAGAGTGTTGAAGCTGCAGTACAGCAGTCCTAAGCTCTGCTCACCTGACCTGAGTTTGAGCCCCGGCAGAAGCTGGGTTTGCAGGTAGCCAGCTCCAGGTTGACTCAGCCTTCCATCCTTCCGAGGTCGGTCAAATGAGGACCCAGCTTGCTGGCAGGAAAGTGTAGAGGACTGGGGAGGGCAATGGCAAACCACCCCGGAAAAAAAAAAAGTCTGCCGTTCCCATTGCATCCTATGGGAACAGGTCTCCATGGGGAATAATGGAGTGCCCAGCAGATATTTCCCTTCCTCCAAACCCGTGGATCCTCTGCCCCCACCTGGGGATCGGCAACCCTAGTGATGGAGCAAGTGGGGGCTGGGGGGGGGGGCTTCTCTTTGGAAACTATTCACTGCTGGTGGGTGAAGGCAGAAGCTGGCAATATGCTTAGAATATATGTTTGCTGGGAAAGTTGGGATGGGGGCAGGGCTCTGAAAAGAAGATAAAACAGCATTGACAACATGGAGAGGAAATAGGGCCAGTCAAAGGGAAGAGGCGGAGGGGCTAGCTATGGCTGGAAACCCCCTTCCCCCCCCCCCCCGCGCTTTTGCCATTTGCTCGTGTCCTTTTTTCATGCTCCGCTTTGGGAAACGATGTGCTCTCTAGCAGCCAATGGCTCAGAAAAGCGTGAGCGCGTCATCAGTTGCTAGGGGGAATCCGAGGCGGCAGGTTGGCGCGGCCGCGGGGATTTCCCTTTGCTGACGCTTCACGTGTGGCCAGCGCCCCCTGGTGTTAGAAAGGAGCCACGCAGGGCGACACGAATCTTAATACATCTGTATTATGTCCCGTCAAGTCGCTTCCGCCTTATGGCGACCCTATGAATTCATGTGCTCCAAGAAGAACGTCATTCCTCTAAAAGCCTTGATTGAGCCGATCCATGTTATGCACGCTGGGCCTTCCTCTTTCCCCAGCTGTCTGCAACTTAGCCAATCTCTTCCCAGTGTTCTTCTATTTTGAACATCTGTTTTGCACAAAGGAGTCCAGTTGCCCCTTTAAGACCAGCCAAGTTTTATTCAGAACGTCAGCTTTCGTATGCATGCAGACTTCGTCAGACAATGGAATGGGGTACAGTGAGCAGAGCGACTTATAGCTGGTGGGCAGTAGCCAAGAATGCAAAGTGGTATATAAAGTTAGAATCCAATGGCCAAACGGTGAAATGAACAAACGGCAAGAACATTTGGTCTGGACTGGAGAGCCTTATTGCCTCATTCTCCCATTCTGACGTGTTACTGTTTTGCAAATGCTATCCAGACCAAAGGTTCTTTCAGTTTGTTCATTTCGCTATTTTGCCATTGGATTCTAACTTTATATACCGCTTTGCATGCTTAACCGCTGCCCAGCAGCTGTAAGTAGCTCTGCTCACTGTACCCCACTCCATTGTCTGAAGATAAAGTTGTGCATGTATAGGAAAGCTCACATTCTGAATCAAACTAAAGCTTGCTGACCGGGCGGTAGGGGCTTGGACAGCCAGACAATATGTGTGAAGGTGCCACATGGGGAGATAAATAAAGGGGGGGCGCTCACGGAATTTCTGCCAGCCGGGGAGCCCCCATATCCTACCCCAAACTCCCCAGCCGCCCCCTCCCCAATTCTCACAGCCCCCCTCGCCCTATTCCCTCCCCCCTTCTTCCTGCCTCCGGTGAGATAAGCAGCCCAGTGGCAGAGTGGTAAAGCAGCGGTACTGCAGTACCGTAGTCTGAACTCTGCTCACGACCTGAGTTCGATCCCCCGGCGGAAGCTGGGTTTGCAGGCAGCCGGCTCCAGGTTGACTCAGCCTTCCACCCTTCCGAGGTCGGTCAAATGAGTCCCCAGCTTGCTGGGGGGGGGGGGGAAGCGTAGATGACTGGGGAAGGCGATGGCAAACCACCCTGTAAAAAGTCTGCCGTGAAAGCAACCTCACCCCAGAAGTCGGAAACGACTGGGGCTTCCACAGGGGACTACCTTGACCTTTTTACTGCAGTCCTAAGCACGACCTGACTTTGATCCCCGGCGGAAGCTGGGTTTTCAGGTAGCCGGCTCGAGGTTGACTCAGCCTTCCATCCTTTCGAGGTCGGTAAAATGAGGACCCAGCTTGCTGGGGGGTGGGGGGGAGTGTAGATGACTGGGGAAGGCAATGGCAAACCACCCGATCAAAAGTCTGCCGTGAAAACGTGAAAGCAACGTCACTCCAGAAGTCGGAAACGACTGGTGCTCGCACAGGAGACCCACCTCGGAAGGATGGAAGGCTGAGCCAACCAGGAGCCGGCTACTGAACCCAGCTTCCGCTGGGATCGAATTCAGGTCGTGAGCAGAGCTTAGGACTGCGGTACTGCAGCTTTAGAAGAGCCCCGTGGCGCAGAGTGGTAAAGCTGCAGCACTGCAGTCGGAGCCTTCTGCTCACGAGTCACGACCTGAGTTCGATCCCCGGCGGAAGCTGGGTTTTCAAGTAGCCGGCTCGAGGTTGACTCAGCCTTCCATCCTCCTGAGGTCGGTCAAAGGAGTCCCCAGCTTGCTGGGGGGAAAGTGTAGACGACTGGGGAAGGCAATGGCAAACCAACCACCCGGTAAAAAAAGTCTGCCGTGAAAACGTGGTGAAAGCGACGTCCCCCACCAGAGTCGGAAAAGACTGGGGCTTGCACAGGGGACCTTTCCTTTCCTCCCCCCCCCCCCCCCCCGAGGACCAGATCTGATCTCCCGGGCGGAGGGAGCCTTTGGCAGGGGTCTCCGGGCGGGCCTCCCTCGCTCCCTCTTCCCAACTGCGGCCGGGGGAGGCGAGGCGAGGCGGGGCGGGGAAGGGAGGGAGGGCGCGGCGTGGCGGCTGCCGCTTTCGCTTTCGCTGCGAGGCTGAGTGGAGGCGGGATGGCGCTGGAGGCGGTGTGCGGGCTGCCCGGGCGGCGGGAGTGGGGCGCGCCGGGCTCCGGAGGGGCTCTTCTGGGGCTGCAGCCGGGCGGAGTGGCGCATTACGCCTTCGGGGCGCAGGAGGAGGCGCGCATCGCGGTGCCCCCCGGCAGGCAGGTGAGCTTTTGGGGGGCCCCCGCGCAGCTGAGCCCGGAAACTCCCTCCCCGCCGGGACACCCTGCCCAGGGGCTCCTAGGGTTGCCAATCTCCAGGCGGGGGCGGGGGTCTCCCTCCCGCTTCAAGGTCATCAGAAAGTGTGTGTGTGGGTGTCTTCTGGGCACTCACTTATTCCCTATGGAGACCGATTCCCATAGGGCAGGGGTGGCCAACGGTAGGTCTCCGGATGGTTTTTTTTTTTGCCTACAACTCCCATTAGCCCCAGCCATTGGCCACGCTGGCTGGGGCTGATGGGAGTTGTAGGCAAAAAAAACATCTGGAGAGCTACCATTGGCCCCCGCTGCCATAGGGGATAATGGAGAATTGATCCATGGGTATCTGGAGCTCGGGGGAGCTGTTGTTGTTTTTTTTAAGGTAGAGGTGCCAAATTTTCAGCATAGCACCCAGTGCCTCTCTTCAACACATTCTCCAAGTTTCAAAAAGATTGGACCAGGGGTCCAATTCTATGTGCCCCCAAAGAAGATGCCCCTATCCTTCATTATTTCCAATGGAGGAAGGCATTTAAAAGGTGTGCGGTGGCTTTAAATGTGAGGGCCAGAACTCCCTTTGGAGTTCAATCACGCTTGTCGCACCCTTGCTCCTGGCTCCACCCCCAAAGTCCCCAGATATTTCTTGGATTGGACTTGGCAACCCTCGGCCCGATCCGAGGGGCTTGCTGAGGTTTGAGTCAGGAGAGCACCCCTGGGTGCTTGCAGAAGTCTTCCCCAGAGACCCTACACTTCCGGGAAGTAGTTGCCACCTCCCGGGTGGGAATTTTTTTGTGGGGGTGGAGTTTGGAGAGAATAAGGTTTGGGGAGGGAGCTCAGCAGGGGTATAAATGTCATATCCCACTCTCGGTTTTCTCCAGGGGAACTATAATCCAGAGATCTGCTGCCTTTCCGGGAGGTCTCCAGGTCCCGCCTGGAGGTTGGCAACTATTGAATCTCTGGCTAGCTTAATTGTGCTCCGATGGTTTTCTTTGTATAGCCGCCATCAAACTTCCTTTTCAGGATCAGGGCTTGGGAGGTGAAGAAAGGGGCTGTTTTAGAGCATAGGTTTAGTGCTTTCCTTTCAGCACTGGGATCAAAGTGCAGAGCTTCTGAGCAAGACTTGAACCCGGAACCTCCTGTCCCAGGAGGTGGATGCCCAGAGGGAGCCCTCCCCCACTGCTCCCACCAGCCTGGTGCCCGATTGGCAGACAGCAGAGGGGTGAAGGTAGCAGAGGGGGTTGGGCATGATCTCAAGAATGCAAAAATTAAATTCCTTTGCTGTCGGCTTCTCCCGTCTCCCCCCCCCCCCCCCACAAGCCCTCTGAGTTCCTGCAGTCTCTCCGTGAGGGCAGCGGAGATGGGCACCGGCTCGAGCTGGCCCACGGCACCACCACCCTGGCCTTCACTTTCCAGCACGGGGTCATCGTGGCCACCGACTCCCGGGCTTCAGCAGGCAACTATATCGGTGAGTTCTTCTCTTACCCTTTACAGGCCTTGGGGGGGAGGGGAGGACGGAGGAGCATGCAGAGACCAGCGATGACTCTCCTCCTTTCTCCTTTGTTTGGGACATCCCTGCAACAGGTTGCCTTCAGATGTGTTGTTGCAAAAAGCAGCACAGGTTTGCAGGTTTTTGGGAGCTCTGCAGAAACCTGCCGGACCTGTTTGACTGACTGCAGCAAAGTGTCTCTCTCAAAACTCTTTAAGTCAGGGGTCCCAAACGTTGTGCCCTAACTTGGCACCTGCCTGCACCTTTCTTGGCACCCACCAAGTGGTTTTGAAAGCAGGGGAGCCATTCATCCAGTAGGGCAGGCATCTGATTGGCTGTAGTAAGATCAAAAGAAGAAGATGACTGTAGATTTATACCCCACCCTTCTCATTGAATTAGAGTCTCAGAGCAGCTCATGATCGCTTTTATTTCCTTCTCCCACAGCAGACATCCTGTGAGGTGGGTGGGGCTGAGAGGGCTCTCACAGCAGCTGCCCTTTCAAGGACAGAGGCTCAGAGCGGCCTACAATCTCCCTTCCCTTCCTCCTCACAACAGACACCCTGTGAGGTGGGTGGGGCTGAGGAGGGCTCTCACAGCAGCTGCCCTTTCAAGGACAGAGGCTCAGAGCAGCCTACAATCTCCTTTCCCTTCCTCCCCCACAACAGGCACCCTGTGAGGTGGGTGGGGCTGAGAGGGCTCTCACAGCAGCTGCCCTTTCAAGGACAACCTCTGCCAGAGCTATGGCTGACCCAAGGCCATTCCAGCAGGTGCAAGTGGAGGAGTGGGGAATCAAACCCGGTTCTCCCAGATAAGAGTCTGCACACTTAACCACTACACCAAAAGGCATCCTATTAAACTGAGCTTCTACCTGAAATGCCAGAGTTTTTATATATATATAAATGTCACTCCCTGACTATTTGTAGTTGGTTCTTCCTCCATTGGTGGCCATTTTGTGGTTGCACCAAGGGATCATTTCATAGAAAAAGGGGTGCCGGAGCTCATTAGCACAACTCCCTTTGCATCTACCTTAAAATGCATCTTAGAATTGTCATCAGAAAACCTGACTCCCATTAATACTTTTAAAATTACTTTCTTCTCTGTGGCCACAGTGCAGGATGAAGATTTCCATCAGTCTGCTTTATATCCTTCGTCCTTCCCTTCCTTCCTTCCTTCCTTCCTTCCTTTCCTTCCTTTCCTTCCTTCCTTCCTTCCTTCCTTCCTTCCTTCCTTCCTTCCTTCCTTCCTTCCTTCCTTCCTTCCTTCCTTTCCTTTCTTTCTTTCTCCTTTCCTTCTTTCTTTCTGTCTTCTTCCATCCTTTCTTCCTTACCTACATCCTTCCTTCCTTCCTTTTTTTCCTCCTTTCCTTTCTTTCTGTCTTCCCTTCCATCCTTTCTTCCTTACCTACATCCTTCCTTCCTTCCTTTTTTTTCTCCTTTCCTTTCTTTCTTTCTGTCTTCCCTTCCATCCTTTCTTCCTTACCTACATCCTCCTTCCTTCCTTCCTTTTTCCTCCTTTCCTTTCTTTCTTTCTGTCTTCCTTCCATCCTTTCTTCTTCTTACCTACATCCTTCCTTCCTTCCTTCCTTCCTTCCTTCCTTCCTTCCTTCTTTCCTTCGCTTCCTTCCTTCTTTCCTTCCTTTCTTCCTTCCTTCCTTCCTTCCTTTTTTCTCCTTTCCTTTCTTTCTTTCTGTCCTTCCTTCTTTCTTCCTTACCTACATCCTTCCTTCCTTCCTTCTTTCCTTCTTCCTTCCTTCCTTCCTTCCTTCCTTCCTTCCTTCCTTCCTTCCTTCCTTCCTTCCTTCCTTCCTTCCTTCCTTCCTTCCTTCTTTCCTTCCTTCCTTCCTTCCTTTTTTTCTCCTTTCCTTTCTTTCTTTCTGTCTTCCATCCTTTCTTCCTTACCTACATCCTTCCTTCCTTCCTTCCTTCCTTCCTTCCTTCCTTCCTTCCTTCCTTCCTTCCTTCCTTCCTTCCTTCCTTCCTTCCTTCCTCTGGTACAGGATATATTAGAAAGTTTTTCAAATGTTAGAATTCAGCAAAATTCTCACAGGGGATTTGAACAATGGAGCAAGTATTTTTTTTTTTTTGTGGGGAGAGAATAAGAAAGGAAGAGCACAATAAAATTTAGAGGTTCCAGAACTGTGCTCCTGTGAGCTCTTGCCCCAAAGAAGGCCTGCTTGCACCCACCAGAATTCCACAGGAGCAAAAAGGTTGAGGACCTGGGACTTGACGCTTCCCAAAGCCCCCCCCCACACACACAATTCTTTGCTTTTATTAGTATCGCTGTCATTTTAAAATATATTTATCATAACAAGCTACCTCAAGAGCTAATTTTCCTTCCTAAAATCAGTACCCCCCCAACCAGTGTTCCCTCTAAGCTGCAGAGTCTTGTGATCAAAAATTCTCCTTCATGAGCTACTGGCATGAAAGTGGGGACCTGCTGCTTAAATTGTTTGTGCTCTGGGGTCATCCTTCCTGAGCTGAGACACAAATGTGTGAGCTGGAGGCTAAAAATCTGTCAGCTAGCTCACGCGAACTCAGCTTAGAGGGAACGCTGCCCCCAATACAAGGCCAGGGAGGGGTTGATGTGAGGGGATCCTCTACAGCAGGGGTCCTCAACCTTTTTAAATAGGGGGCCAGTTCACTGTCCCTCAGACTGTTGGAGGCCGGGCTGCCGTTACTGTACAAGGCCGCGGGCCGTCAGTTCTCCGTCTTCTGCATCTCTCTCCCTTCCCCACACCACACACCCCAGCCTGGGAACTCACCTCACCTCGGTATCACCTCACACTCTGTCTCCGCTGCCTCAGCCCAGTGCCGGAAGGTGCGTTGCTAACGCAAGTTTAGGTCGAACGTCCCTTCCGGTCTGTTTTTGTTATAACCCGGCGGGCCGCATAAACGTCCTCAGCGGGCCGCATCTGGCCCGCGGGCCGTAGGTTGAGGACCCCTGCTCTACAGGGTCTGGACTCACCCTTCCTGCCTCCCCCCCCACCCTGTGTCTCCGCCCCACCCTCTGCAGCTGATCTGCTTTACAACAAAGTGATCGAGATCAACCCCTACCTCCTGGGGACCATGTCCGGAAGTGCAGCTGACTGCCAGTACTGGGAGCGACTCCTGGCCAAACACTGCAGGTGGGTCTTGGGAGGGGTGTGTGCGTTCGATCAAGGTCCCCCTCCAAACTGGCTGGAAGGAATGTGGAACTCTCCCGCATTCCCAGTTGTGCATCTGCAGGACTATTTTTGTAGGGAAAGCCCAGCAAGAACTTATTTGCATATTAGGCCACACTCCCTGATACCATCATGGTTCCACACAGTGCTTTTATAGACAAAGCCCCAGCAGGAACTCATTTGCCTATTAGACCACACCCCCTGATGCCAAGCCAGCCAGAACTGTGTTCCTGTGCGTTCCTGCTCAAAAAAAGCCCTGTGCGTCTGAATATCTATGTCCTTTTGTGGAGGGCCACTTGGGCTGGACTGGACGGACCCTCGGTGGTCTGATCCAGCAAGGCTTGTCTCATGTTCTTGTGGAGAACCTCCACACTCTGAGGACCTTGTGGGCCACTATGGAGACAGGATGCTGGACTAGATGGAGCTCTGTAAGCATAGCCAGCTTCTAGAGGGGATTGGATAAACATCTGGAGTAGAGGTCTATCAGTGGCTACTAGCCACAGCGTATTGTTGGAACTCTGTCTGAGGCAGTGATGCTCTTTATTCTTGTGTTTGGAGGCGGGGCACAGTGGAAGGGCTTCTAGCCCCACTGGTGGACCTCCTGATAGCTCTTGGGTTTTTTGGCCGCTGTGTGACACAGAGTGTTGGACTGGATGGGCCATTGGCCTGATCCAACGTGGCTTCTCTTATGTTCTTATGTGACACAGAGTGTTGGACTGGATGGGCCATTGGCCTGATCCAACACGGCTTCTCTTATGTTCTTATGTGACACAGAGTGTTGGACTGGATGGGCCATTGGCCTGATCCAACATGGCTTCTCTTATGTTCTTATGTGACACAGAGTGTTAGACTGGATGGGCCATTGGCCTGATCCAACAGGCTTGTCTTATGTTCTTATGTGACACAGAGTGTTGGACTGGGTGTGCCATTGGCCTGATCCAACGTGGCTTCTCTATGTTCTTATGTGACACAGAGTGTTGGACTGGATGGGCCACTGGCCTGATCCAACATGGCTTCTCTTATGTGACACAGAGTGTTGGACTGGATGGGCCATTGACCTGATCCAACAGGGCTTCTCTTATGTGACACAGAGTGTTGGACTGGATGGGCCATTGGCCTGATCCAACAGGGCTTCTCTTATGTTCTTATGTGACACAGAGTGTTGGACTGGATGGGCCATTGGCCTGATCCAACATGGCTTTTCTTAGGTTCTTATGGAGTTCTCTGTCTGGGGCAGTGATGTTCTGTATACTCGGTGCTTTGTGGGGGGGCACAGTGGGAGGGCTTCTAGTGTCCTGGCCCCACTGGTGGACCTCCTGATGGCATATGGTTTTTTTGGCCACTGTGTGACACAGAGTGCTGGACTGGATGGGCCACCGGCCTGATCCAACATGGCTTCTCTTATGTGACACAGAGTGTTGGACTGGTTGGGCCATTGGCCTGATCCAACGTGGCTTCTCTTATGTTCTTATGTGACACAGAGTGTTGGACTGGATGGGCCATTGGCCTGATCCAACAGGGCTTGTCTTATGTTCTTCTGTGACTCAGAGTTTTGGACTGGATGGGCCATTGGCCTGATCCAATGTGGTTTCTCCTTATGCTCTTCTGATGTTCTTATGAAGGCCTCGGCCTCTGTGCCCTGTTGTTGGCCCTCCAGAGGAACTGGTTGGCCACTGTGTGAGACAGGATGCTGGACTAGAGGGACCTCACTGGTCTGATCCAACAGGGCTCTTCAGATGTTCTTATGAAGGCCTCAGCCTCTCTGTCTATTCTTGCAAGGCCTTTCCTCTGCTGCCGACAGGAACAGCTCCCTGCCCCCCTTCTAGTTTCACAAAGGAAGGGCATGTGGGTGGTGCCCAGCAGTGGCATTTCTGGTGGCAAAGGCCAGTGCGGTTGGGGAAGAGGGCGCAGGGTGTGTGCGGGGAGTGCTGGCAGAGGGGAGAGGGATGCCCAGGGAAGAGGGAGCAATGCTGGTGTTGTGGTGGAAAGGAAGGCAGGGGTGGGCACTGTCTGTCCAGCCTCCCCCCAAAAAAGTCTGGGACCAGCCCTGCTTTGACTCCCTCCTCTCTCTCTCTGCCCCGTTCCTCCAGGCTGTATTACCTGCGCAACAAGGAACGGATCAGCGTCTCGGCGGCCTCCAAGCTCCTGGCGAACATGCCCTCTGAGTACCGGGGGATGGGCCTCTCCGTGGGCAGCATGCTCTGCGGCTGGGACAAAAAGGTACCCACCCCACTGGGGGTTGTTTTTTTTGGGGGGGGGGGCTGCTGGCCAAGGGGGGAGGAGCACATTGTCAGACCCAGGGCCAAAGAGAAGACAATCCGAGCTCTTTGCGCGGGATTCTGTTCCTTTCCCATCGCTATTGCCGTTATCGGTATCGCGCTCCTCTCCTCTCCTCCCGTCTCGTAGCCTTGGTTACGCAACAGGTGCCTAACTCCCAGACATACCATCTTCTGATGAGCTACCAACTGTTATACATGAAAGCGGTGAAGGCACCGTTAGCACAAGCCCAGGATGGTTATTGAATACAGGACGAGCAAGGGGCACCCCCTTCTGGGGCACTCTCAGTTCTGATTTGGGGGCTGGACCACCCATTCCCCACCCCCCCACCACCACAGTGACCAACCCATAGCTTGTCACAAGCAGAGAAGGGCAGGTGCGCTGCAGAACAGGGTTGCAGAGGAGGGAGACAGAGATTGCTCAAACGAGTGAGCCAAACTGCGTTCTTCAAAGGAACGTGCTAGGTCGCCACCAATAGGACAGAGAGTGAAAAATACCCTCCTGGCCTCATATAAAGGAGCTGGTCAGGTCAGAAGCAAGACTTCTGTTGGGGTGCTTCTCAAAGGAAATTGGAAGGAAGGGATGGGGTTCCTCTCTAGTTCCAGGAGCACATTGCTGGTTTTGGTGAGAGCCTGTTTTAGTTTGCGCATTCCACTGGTGTAAAGGAGAGAGCACAGTACACTTCTCTGCCAGGCTATAGCCTTTGTAGATCGATGTTTTTAGGATGTTTAAAACTGACTGAGAGTTTGGGGAAGGCAAGAAGAAGAAGAAGATGAAGATATTGGATTTATATCCCACCCTCCACTCCGAAGAGTCTCAGAGCGGCTCACAATCTCCTTTCCCTTCCTCCCCCACAACAGACACTCTCATATCATATCATATCATATCATATCAATTTTATTTATATCCCGCCCTCCCCACCGGAGCAGGCTCAGGGCGGCTAACAACACAATCAATACATTTGTTTACAAGGTATTTAAAAAAGACTAATTAACACATTAGGGTTTGTAGAGTCTTTCGGGATCAAGTGCCGTGTTCTACTGGAGAAAGTTTTCCTTCCAGACGTTTCGTTCTCAGCTGCGGAGAACATCCTCAGTGGCGTTGCAGCCGGAGCAGGCGTTCTGACCTTCTGGAGAGCCAGTTTGGTGTAGTGGTTAAGTGTGCAGAATCTTATCTGGGAGAACCGGGTTTGATTCCCCACTCCTCCACTTGCACCTGCTGAAATGGCCTTGGGTTCGCCATTAGCTCTAGCAGAGGCTGTCCTTGAAAGGGCAGCTGCTGTGAAAGTCCTCTCAGCCCCACCCACCTCACAGGGTGTCTGTTGGGGGGGAGGAAGGGAAAGGAGATTGTAGGCCGCTCTGAGCCTCTGTCATTGAAAGGGCAGCTGCTGTGAGAGCCCTCTCAGCCCCACCCACCTCACAGGGTGTCTGTTGTGGGGGAGGAACGTAAAGGAGATAAGAGTCCGCACACTTAACCACTACACCAAACTGGCTCTCCAGAAGGTCAGAACGCCTGCTCCGGCTGCAACGCCACTGAGGATGTTCTCCGCAGCTGAGAACGAAACGTCTGGAAGGAAAACTTTCTCCAGTAGAACACGGCACTTGATCCCGAAAGACTCTACAAACCCTAATGATGTTACCAGCTGTGAAAACCTGAAATCTTTGATAATTAACACATTAATTAAAATTCTACTAAACTCTAAAATCAATAAAATTAATGAAATTACTATACTGGTGCTATTATACAGATTTCATTAGCAGTTTTCCCCTTAGTCGGTGAAGGCCAATCGAAAAAGGGTGGTCTTGCAGGCCCTGCGGAACTGTTCAAGTTCCCGCAGGGCCCGCATATCTTCTGGAAGCTGGTTCCATAGGCGTGGAGCCATAACAGAGAAAGCCCGATCACGGGTGCTCTGCAGCTTTACCTCTCTCGGCCCGGGGATAGTTAGCAGGTTCTTCCCAGCTGACCTCAGGGCTCTCTGGGGTTCATATGGGGAGAGACAGTCCCTCAGGTAGGCAGGTCCTCGGCCATATAGGGCTGTAAAGGTAATAACCAGCACTTTGTAACGAATCCGGTATATAACTGGCAGCCAGTGCAGTTCACGCAGCCCTGGCTATATGTGCTCCCACTTTGGGAGCCCCAACAGCAGTCTAGCAGCTGCGTTCTGCACCAGCTGCAGCTTCCGGGTTCGGCACAAAGGCAGCCCCATGTAGAGGGCATTACAGTAGTCCAGTCTCGAGGTGACCGTTGCATGAATCACTGTTGCCAGGTCCCAACGCTCTAGGAAGGGAGCCAACTCTGTGAGGTGGGTGGGGCTGAGAGGGCTCTCACAGCAGCTGCCCTTTCAAGGACAGAGGCACAGAGCGGCCTACAATCTCCTTTCCCTCCCTCCCCCACAACAGACAGCCTGTGAGGTGGGTGGGGCTGAGAGGGCTATCACAGCAGCTGCCCTTTCAAGGACAGAGGCTGACGGGCCTATAATCTCCTTTCCCTTCCTCCCCCACAACAGATACCCTGTGAGGTGGGTGGGGCTGAGAGGGCTATCACAGCAGCTGCCCTTTCAAGGACAGAGGCTCAGAGCGGCCTACAATCTCCTTTCCCTTCCTCCCCCACAACAGACACCCTGTGAGGTGGGTGGGGCTGAGAGGGCTCTCCCAGTAGCTGCCTTTCAAGGACAGAGGCTCAGAGTGGCCTACAATCTCCTTTCCCTTCCTCCCCCACAACAGACACCCTGTGAGGTGGCTGGGGCTGAGAGGGCTTTCACAGCAGCTGCCCTTTCTAGGACAGAGGCTCAGAGCGGCCTACAATTTATTTTACAAATAAAATTTTACTTACTTACAATCTCCTTTCTCTTCCTCTCCCACAACAGACAGCCTGTGAGGTGGGTGGGGCTGAGAGGGCTCTCACAGCAGCTGCCCTTTCAAGGACAGAGGCTTAGAGAGGCCTACAATCTCCTTTCCCTTCCTCTCCCACAACAGACACCCTGTGAGGTGGGTGGGGCTGAGAGGGCTCTCACAGCAGCTGCCCTTTCAAGGACAGAGGCTCAGAGTGGCCTACAATCTCCTTTCCCTTCCTCCCCCACAACAGACACCCTGTGAGGTGGGTGGGGCTGGAGAGGCTCTCACAGAAGCTGCCCTTTCAAGGACAGAGGCTCAGAGCGGCCTACAATCTCCTTTCCCTTCCTCCTCCACAACAGACACCCTATGAGGTGGGTGGGGCTGAGAGGGCTCTCACAGCAGCTGCCCTTTCAAGGACAGAGGCTCAGAGCGGCCTACAATCTGCTTTCCCTTCCTCCCCCACAACAGACACCCTGTGAGGTGGGTGGGGCTGGAGAGGGCTCTCACAGCAGCTGCCCTTTCAAGGACAACCTCTGCCAGAGCTATGGCTGACCCAAGGCCATGCCAGCAGGTGCAAGTGGAGGAGTGCGGAATCAAACCCGGTTCTCCCAGATAAGAGTCCGCACACTTAACCACTACACCAAACTGGCTAGGAATCCAGGGTCCCTTTTAAAGAACATGGAAAGAATGAAAGAAAGAAGGGATATTTCTGGAAGGGGTTGAGGGAGAATGAAAGGTCTCTTGGGGTCCAGGGTTACAGAAGTCTTCTTTCCCAATCCTCTGCAGGGTCCTGGCCTTTACTATATAGATGACAACGGGGTACGCCTGTCGGGCCCCCTCTTTTCCACGGGAAGTGGAAAGCCTTATGCTTACGGGGTGCTGGACAGCGGATACCGCCCTGACCTCAGCGTGGAAGACGCCTACGACCTGGGCAGGCGGGCCATCTCTTACGCCACCCACCGTGACTCGTACTCTGGAGGGGTGGTGAACAGTAAGTTCTCTTGACCTCTTCCCTGAGACTACTCCTGGCTCCTTCAGTTTTGCCTGTCTCAGTCCTATAAGCATGCAGCTGTTCTGTGATTGCCTGCTCTAATTTTGCACATTTTACACTGACGGTGTGGTGTCTCCCTGTGCCCTGCAGTGTATCACATGAAGGAAGACGGCTGGATCCGGGTTGGGCGCACTGATGTCGCCATGCTGCTCGACCAGTACGCAGAGGCCAAGAAATGAGATGCGATGGGCAAGAACCGTGTGGTTCTTTGACAATCAGGCTGAAGGGGAAAAGGGACGGGCTCTCAGGCCAATAAAGAGACTTTTAACGTTTTGTTTCCTTGGGCTTTGGTTTGTCATTCTAGAAGTTTGTTGCGAACATCTGTGAGGCTCAGTCTAAAACATTCCAGCTACACTTCTCATTCAGAACACCTGAGAGATACCAACAAGGTTTTCGGAGTTCGAAATGTTTGAGAATCCCTGCAGACTTCGTCAGGTATAAGATAGAAGCCTGTAAATTTTTGGTGGCTAAATTTTTGGTGCCCGTTTAAAGAACACTGCTTAGATAGATTCAGGCAGGGGTTGTTTTGCAGGAAAATAGGTGGTGGAGCTCATTAGCCTCACTCATCAGCATATGCTGCCCCCCCAGCCAAAAGCAACCCGATGCAAGAAAGGAAAGCCCCGGGTGAGTGAGGTCTGCTTGGGCTGGCTAGAGATCCAGCCAGCCCAAGCAGGCCTTGCTCAGCTGGGGCTCTCCTTGGCTGCCCCCCCCCCCAGTCAAAAGGCCAGCAAGCCACCCGCAGCCCAAAATCACATAAGTAGAGAAAAGGTGGCGTGGACTTCTCCAAGGGTTAATGAGGACTGCTGGTGGCTGGCTAGCCTGCCCGCTCTCCTACTCCAGGGATTGTTATGCAGCTGCACCTACTATTCAGTGGACAAGGTAAGTGGGGAAGAGGAGGGGGAACCCTCAGAAAGGTTCAGGAGCTGCGTTCCTATTAGCTCCTGGTGAATTGGAGGCTGAATTCAAAGCTTCAAGGAATCAGATGAGTCGACATGTTGATTTGAAGCAACAATGTTTTGAAGTCTATTAGCACCTTTAAGACCAACGAAGTTTGATGCTAAGTTTTCACGTGCACAAACACTTTTTATTAAAAAAAGGTCAAGGAAAGGTCCCCTGTGCAAGCACGAGTCGTTTCCGACTCTGGGGTGACGTCGCTTTCACGACGTTTTCATGGCAGACTTTCTACGGGTGGTTTGCCATTGCCTTCCCCAGTCATCCCCGTGGCGCAGAGTGGTAAAGCAGCAGTACTGCAGCACTGTGGTCTGAACTCTCTGCTCACGACCTGAGTTCGATCCCAGCGGAAGCTGGTTCGGGTAGCCGGCCCGAGGTTGACTCAGCCTTCCATCCTTCTGAGGTCGGTCAAATGAGTCCCCAGCTTGCTGCGGGGAAGTGTAGATGACTGGGGAAGGCCATGGCAAGCCACCCTTTAAACAGTCTGCCCTGAAAACGTTGTGAAAGCAACGTCACCCCAGAGTCGGGAACGACTGGTGCTTGCACAGGGGACCTTTCCTTTCCTTTCACCAAAGAAGGGAAACTTCAAACACCCGCCCCAGGAAAATGTCCTTCCATCTTCGGGGGGGTAGGAGGGGGAATTCTCGTCAAAACACAGGTTTTCAAGCAAAATTAGAAACTTTGTCACCATAAATCGTAGCCTGGAAATTCAGGCCATAGTCTTTGAATTGGCTGCATCTCTTGCATTAATACCCATGCCACCCATGGCTTCCTTTGAGGATTACTGTGGCACACGCCGCGTGTTCCAGAATGGTGGACGAGGCCCTTGCCCGGTACTGCTTATAGTTGGCAGGGAATCAACACAAAGGCAAAATTACTGGCGTGTTACGTTTAAAGAATTAGCAGTGTATAAAGCAACCAATATCACATACATCAAATATAAATCTCATACAATCATAACGTGCAACACTGCACTTCCGATAAAATCCAACTCGTCAAAAAACCACTAGTAGCGGAAACCAATGTCCATGCTATAAATCAGGGGTCCCAAACCCCCAGGCCGTGGGTCGGTACTGGTCCGTGGCCTGTTAGCAACCGGACCATGAGTTGTATAATTATTTCATTATATATTACAATGTAATAAGAAGAAGACGACGACATTGGATTTATATCCTGCCCTCCACTCCGAATCTCAGAGTGGCTCCCAATCTCCTTTCCCTTCCTCCCACACAACAGACACCCTGTGAGGTAGATGAAGATATTGGATTTATATCCCACCCTCCACTCCGAAGAGTCTCAGAGCGGCTCACACTCTCCTTTACCTTCCTCCCCCACAACAGACACCCTGTGAGGTGGGTGGGGCTGAGAGGGCTCTCACGGCAGCTGCCCTTTCAAGGACAGAAGCTCAGAGCGGCCTACAATCTCCTTTCCCTTCCTCCCCCACTACAGACACCCTGTGAGGTGGGTGGGGCTGGAGAGGGCTCTCACAGCAGCTGCCCTTTCAAGGACAGAGGCTCAGTGCAGCCTACAATCTCCTTTCCCTTCCTCCCCCACAACAGACACCCTGTGAGGTGGATAGGGCTGGAGAGAGCTTTCACAGCAGCTGCCTTTTCAAGGACAAAGGCTCAGAGCGGCCTACAATCTCCTTTCCCTTCCTCCCCCACACCCTGTGAGGTGGGTGGTGCTGAGAGGGCTCTCACAGCAGCTGCCCTTTCAAGGACAGAGGCTCAGAGTGGCCTACAATCTCCTTTCCCTTCCTCCCCCACAACAGACACCCTGTGAGGTGGGTGGGGCTGAGAGGGCTCTCACAGCAGCTGCCCTTTCAAGGACAGGCTCAGAGCGGCCTACAATCTCCTTTCCCTTCCTCCCCCACAACAGACACCCTGGGAGGTGGGTGGGGTTGGAGAGGGCTCTCACAGCAGCTGCCCTTTCAAGGACAGAGGCTCAGAGTGGCCTACAATCTCCTTTCCCTTCCTCCCCCACAACAGACACCCTGTGAGGTGGGTGGGGCTGAGAGGGCTCTCACAGCAGCTGCCCTTTCAAGGACAGGCTCAGAGCGGCCTACAATCTCCTTTCCCTTCCTCCCCCACAACAGACACCCTGTGAGGTGGGTGGGGCTGACAGGGCTCTCACGGCAGCTGCCCTTTCAAGGACAGAAGCTCAGAGCGGCCTACAATCTCCTTTCCCTTCCTCCCCCACAACAGACACCCTGTGAGGTGGATAGGGCTGGAGAGAGCTTTCACAGCAGCTGCCTTTTCAAGGACAAAGGCTCAGAGCAGCCTACAATCTCCTTTCCCTTCCTCCCCCACACCCTGTGAGGTGGGTGGTGCTGAGAGGGCTCTCACAGCAGCTGCCCTTTCAAGGACAGAGGCTCAGAGTGGCCTACAATCTCCGTTCCCTTCCTCCCCCACAACAGACACCTGTGAGGTGGGTGGGGCTGAGAGGGCTCTCACAGCAGCTGCCCTTTCAAGGACAGGCTCAGAGCGGCCTACAATCTCCTTTCCCTTCCTCCCCCACAACAGACACCCTGGGAGGTGGGTGGGGTTGGAGAGGGCTCTCACAGCAGCTGCCCTTTCAAGGACAGAGGCTCAGAGCGGCCTACAATCTCCTTTCCCTTCCTCCCCCACAACAGACACCCTGTGAGGTAGGTAGGGTTGGAGAGGGCTCTCCCAGAAGCTGCCCTTTCAAGGACAGAGGCTCAGAGCGGCCTACAATCTCCTTTACCTTCCTCCCCCACAACAGACACCCTGTGAGGTGGGTGGGGCTGAGAGCGCTCTCACAGCAGCTGCCCTTTCAAGGACAGGCTCAGAGCGGCCTGCAATCTCCTTTCCCTGTTTCCCCCACAACAGACACCCTGTGAGGTGGGTGGGGTTGGAGAGGGCTCTCCCAGAAGCTGCCCTTCCAAGGACAGAGGCTCAGAGCAGCCCACAATCTCCTTTCCCTTCCTCCCCTACAACAGACACCCGGTGAGGTGGGTGGTGCTGAGAGGGCTCTCACAGCAGCTGCCCTTTCAAGGACAACCTCTGCCAGAGCTATGGCTGACCCAAGGCCATTCCAGCAGGTGCAAGCGGAGGCGTGGGGAATGAAACCCAGTTCTCCCAGATAAGAGTCTCCACATGTAACCTCCACACCAAAATAAAGCGCACAATTGTATCATCCCAAAACCATTGCTACCCCCCTCCCCCACCAGTCCGTGGAAAAACTGTCTTCCACAAAACAGGTCCCTGGTGCCAAAAAGGTTGGGGACCACTGCAAATCATTGAGTCCACTGTGCAATTTAAGAATTCCAGATGGGGAACATTCTCTTTGTGTCAGGGGATATGAAAAAAGAACCCCACCCATTCAAAAACCGATAACAGGGCCGTATCTTCACAATTTCTTTCTAATTTGGGGTGCCCCAAAGCTTATTTTGGGGTGCAGAGCCATCAATATAAGCTCTGGGCTTCCAGGTTATATGTGCCAAATGCAAGTTCTCGATGCCAGACCAGTGTTTGGGGCAGGCAGCTGTGGATACCACCTTGTGGAGCAAACTTTCCCGTGTGTGTCTGTGGCCTAATGGGTTTTTTTTTTGGGGGGGGGGGGATTGCAGGCTCCTCCAGTTCCTTAATTTTCATTTTTCCTGAAATTTTTTGCCCCACTTTGGAGCAGTTAGCACCAAGACTAGACCAGGGAACAGCTTATGTTTGCTTGTAGGGTAGAGTGCCCAGTAACGATGGGGATGTATGATGTGTGGTGGTCTGGAACTTATTGCCGAGCTTTTCAAGTTAGTGTTTTTGGTGATTGTGGTTGGATTCCTGACTAAGGAACTTGAAGTGTGAATCAGGAACTGCAAAAACAACTGACTTCAGCCTTGTTTTCTATCTAATATTAGTTCCCATCTCTCCAAGGCCCAACAGCCAAAGATGTTCTGGAATGGTCACCCGCCTCTTTGTGGGGTCTGTTGATCTAGAATCATAGAGCTGGAAGGGACCTCCAGGGTCATCTAGTCCAACCCCCTGCACAATGCAGGAAACTCACAAACACCTCCCCCTAAATTCACAGGATCTTCATCGCTGTCAGATGGCCATCTAGCCGCTGCCGAAAAACCTCCAAGGAAGGAGAGCCCACCACCTCCCGAGGGAGCCTGTTCCACTGAGGAATCGCTCTAACAATCAGGAAGTTCTTAGAATCATAGAATCATAGAGCTGCAAGGGACCTCCAGGGTCATCTAGTCCAACCCCCTGCACAATGCAGGAAACTCACAAATGCCTCCCTCTAAATTCACAGACTCCTCATTGCTGTCAGATGGCCATCTAGCCTCTGTTGAAAAACCTCCAAAGAAGGAGAGTCCACCACCTTCCGAGGGAGCCTTTTCCACTGAGGAACCGCTCTAACGGTCAGGAAGTTCTTAGAATCATAGAATCCTAGAGTTGGAAGGGACCTCCAGGGTCATCTAGTCACCCCCTGCACAATGCAGGAAACTCACAAACACCTCCCCCAAAATTCATAGGATCTTGGGGGAGTCAGAGGGTCAGAGGGCCAGCTAGCCTCTGTTTAAAAATCTCCAAGGAAAGAGAGCTAGAGTTGGAAGGGACCTCCAGGGTCATCTAGTCCAACCCCCTGCACAATGCAGGAAACTCACAAACACCTCCCCCTAAATTCACAGGATCTTCATTGCTGTCAGATGGTCATCTAGCCTCTGTTGAAAAACCTCCAAGGAAGGAGAGCCCACCACCTCCCAAGGAAGCCTGTTCCACTGAGGAATTGCTCTAACGATCAGGAAGTTCTTTCTAATGCTGTGCTGGAAACTCTTCTGATTTAATTTCAACCCCTTGGTTCTGGTCCTACCTTCTTCTAGGGCCCTCTGGGAGTGCTAATTAAATTAAAATTAATCTCCCTGAAACATCACCTGATCTCCAGTCCACAATGAGAAGTTTCTCTGGAGGGTGAACTATGTTGCCTTCCTCCTCCCCAAACTCCACCCACAAAATCCCCTCCCCAAATTTCCCCACCTGGAGTTGGCAACCCTGGATTTTGGAACTCAGTTGCTAAGTAGTAAGCCAGAAAACCAGGTCATGTGTGAAAAGGAGGAACAGCTTGGCTTTCTTGGAGGCCTCGTTCAGCATCACCTCCAGGCTCGGATTAGCACTTGGGTTGCCAATCCCCAGGTGGGAGCAGGAGATCCCCCGGTTTGAAGGCTCTCCCCCACTTCAGGGTCATCAGAAAGCGGGGGGAGGGGAGGAAAATGTCTGCTGAGAACTCTGTTATTCCCTATGGAGGCTTATCTCCATAGAAAACAATGAAGAATTGATCTGCGGGTATCTGGGGCTCTGGGGGGCCCTGTTTTTTGAGGTAGAGGTACCAAATTTTCAGCATAGCATCCAGTACCTCTCCCCAAAATACCCCCCCATGTTTCGAAAAGACTGGACCAGGGGGTCCAGTTCTATGAGCCCCCAAAATAGGTGCCCCTATCCTTCATTATGGAAGGAAGGCATTTAAAAGGTGTGCGGTCCCTTTGAATGTGACGGCCAGAACTCCCTTTGGAGTTCAATGATGCTTGTCACGCTCTTTCTCCTAGCTCCACCCCCAATATCCCCAGATATTTCTTGAATTGGACTTGGCAACCCTAGTTAGCACGCACCTAGCTGGTCGTGGGAAACGTTCCTCGGTCAGGCGCGGCTTTTCATTCGATTCTGGTTTCCAACGCCGGACCTTTCATATGTGGAGCGCGGGCTCCGTCTTGTGGCCTAAAGGGGAAGTGCAGCGGAGGGAGCTGGGTTTTCCCCCCCTTGAAAACGAAAGTAACAAATTGGACTCTTATTCTGCAGCTGCCTTCCCGAGGTGCGGGGTAAGTAAGACGGGGTTTGGGGCAGAAGAAGGAGCCAATGCAAGGGGTTATGGAGCGGGGGAGGGTCGGTGCGTTGGAAGGAGCTGAACGGGCAAAGGTGGACGGCAGGTTTGCTTTGCTTTGCTTTTCGAAACGGTGGGTCAGTTTATGGTGGGGGCAGAAACCTAAATTGTCCTTTCTGCTGTTTTTAAAATAGGCCCATCTTCGTGTCGGTGGAAAGAACTCCGTGGGTCCCGGCTGGGGTCGGAGCATGGATGTCTGTGGCCACCAGGACCGGATTTCCATGTTTTTTGAGGGGGGGGGGGGATTTAAAAATGGCGCCCCCTTATGGGCCATTCTACCTTACGGTCCCATAGAATACAATGGACTCCATACCCAATTTGGTGCCCCCCCCCCTCCATTGGTGTCCAGGGCAAGCACCCCCCCCCCTGCCCCACACCCCTAGATCCAGCCCTGGTGGCCACAGAAGGTCTTTGGGGAAAGGGTCCCGGCTGGAAGGCCAGTCGAAGCTGACCAGAAACTCAGCTGGGGAGATCGAAACCTCCCTTTGTGGGTTCCTCTTATGCCCATTTTACAGATGAGGTGCTGGAGGTGACGTCACCAAGGCTACCGCAGTGGAACTGTGGCAGAGAGAGGGCGCCGAAAGCTTGGTTTCCTTGACCTAGGGCTCTCTCCCGGCTGGTTTATGCTGCATTTTTAGTTGACTTCAGAGAGGTGGAAAGGGAAGGTCCGTTGCAAGAAATCTTTTTGTAGGGGAAGGTATCAGGGTGCCGTAGGGTTGCCAAGTCCAATTCAAGAAATATCTGGGGATATTGGGGGTGGAGCCAGGGACAAGGGCGTGACAAGCAGCATTGAACGCCAAAGGGAGTTCTGGCCATCACATTTAAAGGGACCACACACCTTTTAAATGCCTTCCTTCCATAGGAAATAATGAAGGATAGGGGCACCTATGGCTGGGGCTTATGGGAGTTGTAGGCAAAAAACATCTGGAGAGCTACTGTTGGCCACCCCTGGCCTATTAGGCCACACACTCCTAATGTAGCCAGTCCTCCAAGAGCTTACAGGGCTCTTCTTCCAGGGCCTCCTGTAAGCTCCAGGAGGATTGGCTGCATAAGAGGGGTGTGGCCTAATATGCAAAGGAGTTCCTGCTATGAAAAAAAAGCCCTGAGGACAACTCTGCATTGTTAGCAGCCCAGTTACAAGAGCGAACTGTTCCTTTATCTATTCAAAAAGAGGGGAGAGAATCTGTTGGACTGCTCTAGCAAGGGGAAAAAAGTGTTGGAAAAATGCATCCTTTTAAAGCTTTTATTTAAAATATTAATAATAATCGGATAAGGAACAAGCATGAAGCAGCATGGCTTAAGCATGGCATCATTTGGCATCGTTTCAGCCTCCCTGTTTCACTCCTGTAATCCCATTTTGTAAGCTAGAGCCAAAGTTGTTGTGGCGTTCAAACCGGCAAAACAGCTCCAAGCCTCAAGGCGGGTTCTTGCGAAAGAACATCCGGACCCGACACGTTGCCCAGACATCTGTTCCTCAGAAATGCAGGCAGAGTTTCATGGGCTGAAATGAATCTTCCAGGGACCGATCTGAAACTCTTTTGAGGCCTCGAAAAGCTGACTTTTATTTCCCTCTCCCCACAGTTTCTGCCGCCATGGGCCTCGCCACCACCTTCTGCTCAGCTGCCCTCCTGCTTCTCTGCGACGTTGCCCTCCTCTCCTTGCTAGACCTGGGGCGGCCCTCCCTGGCCCTCCTGGGGGTCCCGGCGACATGGCTGGAGGCCGGGCTGCGCCTGACAGTTCTCTTGGGGGTCCGGGGGCTGCTGTCTCTGGCCCGGCCCTCCCTGGTCCCTCCTGAGGCCGTGGTGACCTTGTGTCTGTTACCCACCCTGTACTACTCCGTGGGGCAGTGGTTCGGAGACCCCCCTCTCCTGCTCTCTTCAGCCCCGTGGTCCTGGCTGCTGCTGGGCTATGGGGCAGTGGCTGCAGCCTGCCTCACCTGGTGGGCTCTGGGGCAGGGGGGCAGCAGGGGAGAAAGCAAGAAAGAAGACAGGGCCACCCTGTGGAAACTGCTGAGGCTATTCACTCCAGACGCCCCGTACCTGGGCGGCGCGTTTGTCTTCCTCACTATTGCAGTGATTGGTGAGTATGTGCACATGGTCTGTCCATGCAGAGGCTGTGAGCAGGTCCAGATAGATGTAGAGGTTGGTGGGTCGGCAGGCAAGGTTTTTTCTCAATCATTGTATTTTTGAAAAAACATATAAGGGAGGGGATAAGGTAGAATTGGGCTGCTTCCACGAAGGCCTGATTTGCTGCATTGTTCTGCAGATGCAAAACTATTTGCAGTGGCCACAGAACATCCACAGAGCAGTTTCCCCCATATTTTCTTCGGCTTAGCCCCTCCCCTGCGACCATCCCCTGGCAATTGGGCTAACATGCCTTTCAATCAGGAATTGGTAACGCCCTTTAACATTACAACATATTTATTGCTTCAGTCTTCCAGTTCTTAGCCTTCAGATTGTTTGTTTGTTTTTTTAAAAAAAGGCATGCCTGTAGTCCTTTTCATTGCGGAGTTATAAGGGGGAAAGTTTAAAGCGTAAACATCGAAAGAGCTAGAGACTTGATTTTTTATTTTCAAAAACTGAATGCAGGAAACTGGTAGAATGGGACAGGAAAGGAAAGGAAAGGTCCCCTGTGCAAGCGTCATCGTTTCCGACTCTGGGGTGACATTGCTTTCACAGCGTTTTCACGGCAGACTTTTTATAGGGTGGTTTGCCATTGCCCTCCCCAGTCTTTTACACTTTCCCCCCAGCAAGCTGGGTACTCATTTGACCGACCTTGGAAGGCTGAGTCAACCTTGGGCCGGCTACCTGAAAACCCAGCTTCCACCAGAATCGAACTCAGGTCGTGAGCAGAGAGTTCAGACCACAGTACTGCAGAACTGCTGCTTTACCACTCTGCTCCACAGGGCCGCAAAATGTTTTCACAGTAGACTTTTTACAGGGTGGTTTGCCATTGCCTTCCCCAGTCCTCTACGCTTTCCCCCCAGCAAGCTGGGTGCAAGAATGGGACAATTGGATGTTAAAATATTATGAGATCTCTCAGTTACTCCATTTTTAAAAGCCTTCCAAGGTATTTCTGTGGGGGGGAAGGGGTGGCCTCCTCGGGGACTGAGAAAAAGAGAACGGCACCGTTGTGGAGAGACATGCACAAATGTACTTTTGTGTCCACGTGGCATTTAAAGGAGCTTGGACTGTCATCTTTCTGAAAAGATCATACCTAACCATGTTTGGAGAAAGATCTGAGCAAAGCAAGGGAAACACAGACAGTGGACAACTGGGGGATGATGTGTGGATTCTCCCCAATACAGCGTTACTATACAGATAAAGATAAGATAAGATATCTTATCATATCTTATCTTACTATACAGAAGCCAACATAAAACAGAACTTCTGTGTGGAAGCAGCCTAAGAACAAACACAGGGTTAGAGTTAAGAATATAAGAGAAGCCCTGTTGGATCAGCCCAATGGCCCATCTGGTCCAACACTCTGTGTCATACAGTGGCCAAAAAAAAAGCCCAGGTGCCATCAGGAGGTCTACCAGCAGGGCCAGAACTCCAGAAGCCCTCCCACTGTGCCCCCCCAAGCACCAAGAATACAGAGCATCAGTGCCCCAGACAGAGAGTTCCATCTATACCCTGTGGCTAATAGCCACTGATGGACCTCTGCTCCATATGCTTATCCAATCCCCTCTTGAAGCTGGCTATGCTTGTAGCTTCCACCACCTCCTGTGGCGGTGAGTTCCACGTGTTCATCACCCTTTTGGGTGAAGAAGGACTTCCTTTGATCTAGATTCCCTTCACTGTTATTAAAATGTCACCTTTGCCTTCTTCTTCTCTCTCTAGCTGAAACGTTCATCCCTTACTATACGGGACGCGTGATTGATATCTTGGGCAAGAAATACAACTCGGATGCCTTCTCGGACGCCATCTTCCTCGTTTGCCTGGTGTCCCTGGGCAGGTGAGATGCTTTCCCTCCCCCCCCACCCCCCGATATTCCCAACAACACCTTTAAAGCATCAGAGCTAAAGATGGAGTCAGTGCGTGGCAGAGTTTGGACAGAGCAGCAGTGAAGAGCCAAAGAAGTCGCGCCCTCCTTCCTGCAACCCTCCCCCCCCCCGACTTGCGGCCCCTCCCCTCTCTGTCGCTAGGATTGGAAAGCGTCAGCTCATCGTTAAGAATCAGGATTTCCCTCTTCGTCTTAATTTAATTATCGTAACTGAATCTCGGGGTGAACTGCAGGATGTGAAAATTGGAGACAGACAGCATAAAGCAGCTGATGAATTAATAAAACTCCCCTTGGGTTATAGATCTACCAAAAAAAGCCCAACAGGAACTTATTTGCACATTAGGCCACACCCCCTGACATCACCATTGCTTCTCGCAGGGCGTTTTTTGTAGGAAAAGTGCAGCAGGAACTCATCTGTATATTAGGCCACACCCCTGCCATCACCATTGCATCACACGGGTTTTTTATACAAAAAGTCCAGCAGGAACTCATTTGCATATTAGACCACACACCCCTGACATCACCATTGCTTCTCACAGAGCGTTTTTGTAGAAAAAGCTCAGCAGGAACTCATCTGCATATTAGGCCACACCCCTGCCATCACCATTGCTTCACACAGGGCTTTTTGTAGGAAAAAAACAGCAGGAACTCATTTGCACATTAGGCCATAGCCCCTAACATCACCATCGCTTCTCACGGGGCGGTTTTTGTAGAAAAAGCCCAGCAGGAACTCATTTGCATATTAGGCCACACCCCATGACAGCACCATTGCTTCACGCAGGGCTTTTTTGTAGTGAAAACCCAGCAGGAACTCATTTGGTTATTAGGCCACACCCCCTGATGCCAAGCCAACCGGAACTCTGTTCCTGTGCATTCCTGCTCTTTAAAAAGCCCTTGTTATATAGGAGAAGGATGAGCAGACAGGATAGCCCAGAAGCACTGGGGGGAGGGACATAGGGCCACTGTGCCCCCGCCCCGTCATGGCCACGCCAAAGTGTTCTGTGAGCTGCCCCTGGGCCCTGGGGCATCTGATCTCCTTTGGAACAGTCTCCGCCCCTCCATGGTGGATTAGTCTGTTTTTTGCAGCAGTGCAATATTGTACTCTCAGGATTATTGCACAGGAAGAGATCAGCGACCAGCTGGCCTTCCAGAAGGAGCCCCCAGTGGGTCCCTCCCCTCTGTGGGCTATGGATAGCTCGGAACCTGCAGCTGACATGAACAGTTCTCTCCCCCTCTCTGTGTGCGCCCCCTTCATTCAGTTCCTCAACTCATATCCCTCATGTTCCTTCAAAGGCTGTCCACCTGGTCCCCTTATTTTATCCGCAGTGATCCTGCGAGGTCAGTCAGGATAAGAGAGAATGATACGTCCAAAGTCAAGCCTTCCTTTCTCCTCAACAAAGGGGAGTGTAGTTGCCCTCCTCCCAAGCTGTCCAACCCTTCCCCAGAATTTAGAAGAAGAGGATGATGATATTAGATTTATACCCCACCCTCCATTCTGAATCTCAGAGCAGCTTACAATCTTCTTTACCTTCCTCCCAGGGCTTTTTTAAAAGCAGGAACGCACGGGAACGCAGTTCCGGGTGGCTTGGCGGCAAGGGGTGTGGCCTGATATGCGAATGAGTTCTTGTTGGGCTTTTTCTACAAAAAGCCCTGTGTGGAACAATGGTGGCGTCAGGCGGTGTGGTTTAATATGCAAAGGAGTCCCTGCTGGGCTCTTTCTACCAAAAAAGCCCTGTTTCCTCCCCCACAACAGACACCCTGTGAGGTGGGTGGGGCTGAGAGAGCTCTCACAGAAGCTGCCCTTTCAAGGACAACTCCTGTGATAGAAGAAGACGACGAAACATTGGATTTACATTCCGCCCTCCACTCAGAGTCTCAGAGTGGCTCACAATCTCCTTTACCTTCCTCCCCCACAACAGACACCCTGTGAGGTGGGTAGGGCTGAGAGAGCTCCCACAGAAGCTGCCCTTTCAAGGACAACTCCTGTGATAGAAGACAACATTGGATTTATAGTCCACCCTTCACTCAGAGTCTCAGAGCGGCTCACAATCTCCTATATCTTCTCCCCCCACAACAGACATCCTGTGAGGGCTCTCACAGCAGCTGCCCTTTCAAAGACTACTCCTGCGATAGCTGTGGCTGACCCAAGGCCATTCCAGTAGCTGCCAGTGGAGGAGTGGGGAATCAAACCCAGTTCTCCCAGATAAGAGAGCTATGACTGACACAAGGCCATTCCAGCAGGTGCAAGTGGAGGAGTGGGGAATCCAACCCGGTTCTCCCAGATAAGAGTCCGCGCACTTCACCACTACACCAAACTGGCTCTTTCATCTTGGCAGCCTTGAAATTTTCCCTCCAGGCCCTGTTGGCAACCCTATTTATGAAACCTCAAGTCCTGCCAGGGATGGAGGGTGAGGGCTGTGCTGCCTAACCAGGCCGCAGTGCAGAACTGGCACGAGGGAATGCTGTGCCGCTTTCTCCTTGGAAATTCCCGCTGCCCTTCTAACAGTGGTTGCAGGTGCCTCAGGAGTGCCCAGAGCTCTCTGAAAGGTCAGGGCTCAATCCTTTGGGAAGGAGGTCTGTGTTTCCGGAGTGACCCACTGCCTGGAGGATGCTGCCCCATGGCGGGACCCACAATCTCTCTCTCTCTCGTGCCCCTTCCAGCGCTTTGTTCTCCGGCTGCCGCGGGGGGCTCTTCACGTTCAGCATGTCCCGGATGAATCTCCGGGTGCGTGGCCTGCTCTTCTCTTCCCTGGTGCGGCAGGATCTGGCCTTCTTCCAGGAGGTGAAGACAGGTGAGGGGGCCTGGCGTGACCCGTCCAGGCCAGACCTATTTCTGCAATCCAGCTTTTTCTTTCTCGCGTTTGCTGCTGCTGTGATTCACCATTTCTGGGATGTGTATATCTTTCACCTGTTCCCATTTCTCTTGTCAAGGGGTCCAAGGGCGGTTGTACCCAGGGCCAGCTCGCCCACTAGGCAAACTAGGTGGTTGCCTAGGGTGCTGGGAGGAGGGTGCGCCAAATTGGGCTCCCGATGTCCACGATGACTAGTTTGCCCCGCCCGCCTTCCCTCGCTCCCTGGCACTATTTTAACACTTTCCAGAACTGGCATTAGATGGCATGAACCTTATATCCAAAAACAGAGGGCCACAGCTCAGGCATTCTCTATTGTTACTAGCAATCGCAGTTTGAGCATATCAAAACTCAGGCCTTCAGTCCCACAGAATCTGAATTAGTCTCTCTTCTTCTGGGCCTTAATTCAATTATAGTTTTTTGCCCAGCAACCTCTGGTGACGGTGATATCCAATCAGGACATGTTCTCAAGAGAAGCCTGTAGAAGTTTACCTCACCTCTCCTGGTTCTCCCCCTACAGGCTACAGGTTCTCATGATAAGCCACACTTTCATCTCTGGCCTTGAAGGTGATAAGGGCTGTGTAAGCCAAGAAATATTTATTTATTTATTTATTTATTAGGGTTATATCCCACCGTATCCCAAAAATGGGCTCAGGGCAGTTCACAACAAGATACAGACAAATAACAATAAAGCCAGAATTAAAGCTATCAAAACAAGATGGCGGCAAACCAACAACTCCAGAGCAGTCTATAATGCCTCCTGCAGATGTAAGTCAAACAGTGTATTTCTGAGGGCAGGGGAGGCCGAGATGGATTGGACATCCGCTTCCTCAGTCAAAGGCCTGGCGGAATAGGTAGATCTTAACGTTTAGGAGTCACTCACAGATTTTGTTAGGCTACTGCTGACAGAGATAAAGACAACTCCTGCCTGTTAGCCTTCCTGCCTTGTTTTGACTCTGTCCAAGAAAGTTTTCCTGCTCCTACCAGAGTCTTCCTCTTTGCCCTGCAGGGGACCTGACCTCCCGCCTCTCCAAGGACACAACCATGATGAGCCGGTCGGTGCCGGCCAACACCAACATCTTCCTGCGCTCCCTAATCCAGGCCGTCTGGCTCTACGGCTTCATGCTCGGCCTCTCGCCACGCCTGACTCTGCTGACCCTCATAGAGACGCCCCTCATGATGGCTCTCCAGAAGGCCTACGACACTCGTCACCAGGTGTGTGGCTGCGGAGCGGTCAGGTGGGGCCAGAAGTGGTTTGGGAATTTGGGCAGTGTGGGATTCGGGAGAGCCTGGGGTTGCCTTAGCTCAACCGTGGAAGCTCGCTGGGCGATCTGGGGCCCGCCATAGTCTCTTGACCTAGCCTACCTTACAGAGCTTTGGAGAAAATGAAAGAGGGGAGAATAGGGTTGCCAAGTCCAACTCCAAAAATCCTTGGGGACTTTGGGGGTGGAGCCAGAAGACTTTCCCATTCCCTAAAATAAATAAAAATATAGCAGCGCAATTTCCCTGAATAGTCTTCATTTCCTTGTTCCCAACACCAGTAGATGAAAGTGAACCCACACTGACAAAGCAGCCGAAATAAACAAGAGTTTGCAAGCGCGCACTTTTGTGATCTCACTGGAGCTTTATGCGCAGGAGCTGCTGCATTTCCAACCAACTTCTTCAGACTAACACAGGCAAATGAAAAGCGAGAGAGAGATGGAGGGTTTTTTCCCCCATCCCATAAACAGGTTGCTGTGCAAATACATCTGCAACAAATCCAAAACAAGCACAGAGACTGGGCTCTTGCTGTTTCGCTCGCTCTCCCTCTCTCTCTCTCTCACACACACAGACTTACTGGCTCTGGTTCTTATACAAAGACTGATAGGAAAGCAAGCAAAGGGACTGTGCTCTTGCTTTCAATCACAGCTGGCTCTGCTGCTGGCCCCTCCCGGTGCAGCTTTCACTTCCTGCTCAAATTTAAAGGTGCACACACACATTTTAAAATGGGGGAGATCTAAAGGCTCATGGTGGCTGCAGGGGAGGGGCCGGGAGACTGGGAACCCTAGCAGAGAATGAGGTTCTGGTTTGAGACCTAACGGGAGAAAAGCAAGAGATAAAGAAACACAAAACGTCTAGGGGAGTCTAGTGTTCCCTCTAAGATGAGTTAATGTGAGCTAGCTCACAGCTTTTTAGCCTCCAGAACACACATTTTTGTCTTAGCTCAGGAATAAATGGTCTCAGGGCACAATAATTTGTGTAGTAGCTCACAAAGTGGAATTTTTGCTCACAAGACTCCACAGCTTAGAGGGAGTATTGGGGGAGTCACGCCTGCCTGGAGGGGTATATGCAGTGCTGGAAGTCCTGCACAGCCCCAAAAGATGCATTGATATTGAACACACATTAACATATGTGAAGCTGCCTTCTACTGAGGCGTCAAGAGTCACACAATATGTGGAAGGAGCATTGAATGCGTCACATGAACACTTAGCCTCGCTTTGGTTCTATTTTTAAGGCGTTTGGTTGGTTCTACGACTCAAACCTTATGGCCTTTTTTATTGAATGTCCCGTCCTGTTGATTGTATTGTCTCAATTTGTATAATCCTGGGTGTAAGCTTTCGTGTGCATGCGCTCTTCTTCAGAAGCGTGCTTGCGCACGAAAACTGATACCCAGAATTAAACGTCATTGGTCTTAAACAGGGGTGGCCAAACTTAATGTAGGAGCCACACAGAATAAATGACAGATGTTTGAGAGCTGCAAGACACGAACGTCAGATGTCTGAGAGAAGGACGGAAGGAGAGGGAGGGAGGAAGGAAAGAAAATAGATTGGGGAGGAAGAGGCAAAAAGAAAGCAACTTTGATTTTAAATGCATTCTCCAAGCTGCTAGCTGGCTTGGCTTGGAAAAGTGATTTAAAGAGACAAATGCTTTCTCCAAGATGGCCGGTGGGGGCTTCAAGAGTCACACAATATGTGGAAGGAGCCACCTCTGAAACACACCCTGTTTTGTGTCCCTCATCACCCTGTCTCCAGGCTTTCCTGCAGGCCATCCAGGACTCTGTGGCGCGCTCCGGGGAGGTGGTACGGGAAACGCTGTCTTCCATTAGGACGGTGCGCAGCTTTGCCACAGAGGAGGAGGAGTCCCAGCGCTACGATGCGGCCCTGGCTGAGACCCGAAGGCTCAAGAACCAGCGCGATCTGGAGCGGGCGCTGTATCTGCTTGTCCGGCGGGTGAGATGACAGAGTCCCAGGCAGGGGCCGTTTTGTAGAAGAAGAGGTGCCGGAGCTCATTAGCACAACTCATTTGCATCACTCACTTGCATCTACCACACACTCCTGACATCGCAGGAAGGTGTACTGAATTATATCAGCTCAGCATCCACCTTAAAATGCTTCTTGAATTAGAATTATCGTAAAACCCGACTCCCCTCACACTATTTAAATTGCTTTCTCCTATGTGGTCACAGTGGCACGGTGGATTTCCATCTGTTTGCTTCATGTGTTTTGGTTAATTTTCCCATTTTTTTTTTGAGGGAAAAATATTAGAAAGTTTGTCAGATCTTGTTGTTGTTCAGTCACACAGTCAAGTCTGACTCTTTGCGACCCCCTGGACAAAGTCACGCCAGGCCCTCCTGTCTTCCACCATCCTCCGAAGTCTGCTCAAATTCGTGTTTGTTACATCAGTAACGCTGTCCAGCCATCTCCTCTTTTGCCGTCCCCTTCTTCTTTTGCCTTCTGTCTTTCCCAGCATCAGGGTCTTCTCCAGGGAGGGCTCCATTCTCATCGGGTGGCCAAAGTATTTGAGCTTCAGCTTCGGCATCTGACCTTCCAGGGAACAGTCTGGGCTGATTTCCCTTAGGACTGACTGACTGGATCTTCTTGCAGTCCAAGGGACTCTCAAGAGTCTTCTCCAGCATTACAGCTCAAAAGCATCTATTCTTCTGCGCTCATCTTTTGCCCGTCCCCTTCTTCTTTTGCCTTCTGTCTTTCCCAGCATCAGGGTCTTCTCCAGGGAGGGCTTCCTTCTCATTGGGTGGCCAAAGCGTTTGAGCTTCAGCTTCAGCATCTGACCTTCCAAGGAACAGTCTGGGTTGATTTCCCTTAGGACTGACTGGATCTTCTTGCAGTCTAAGGGACTCTCAAGAGTCTTCTCCAGCACCACAGCTCAAAAGCATCTATTCTTCTGCGCTGATCTTTTGCCCGTCCCCTTCTTCTTTTGCCTTCTGTCTTTCCCAGCATCAAGGTCTTCTCCAGGGAGTGCTCCCTTCTCATTTGGTGACCAAAGTATTTGAGCTTCAGCTTCAGCATCTGTCAGATCTTAGAGTTTGGCAAAATTCACACAAGGGGTTTGAACAATGGAGCCCAGGAGCAAGTATTTGGTGGGGGGCCGGATAGTAAGAAAGAAAGAGCACAATAAAATTTAGAGGTTCTGGAGCGCGGCTCCTGTGTGCTCCTCCCTGGTGGAGTGGGTAGAGTGGTGTAGGACCCGTCACAGACTCTTAGCCTGGCTTCCCTTACAGGGTTGTTGTGGCGGCGAGAAAAGGGAGGAGGGGCAAATAGTGTTTTAAGTCGCTTTGAGTCCCAACTGGAGAGTGAGTGAAAAGTAGGATATCATCATCATCTTGACTTCCCAAAAATTTCATAGAGGCTTCATGTTAGCTTGCTTTAATGTCCTCCCTTCTACTGTGCTGTATGGCAGGTTTAAGAAAATTCCATTTTCCAACAGGTTTTGTGGTTGTCGTTCGTGGGATATAGAAAGTACTGAACATGTTCTCCTGCATTGTACATTTTACTGTGATATTTGTGCCATGTGCTTACGTCCTCTTCTTCGAAATCATGAGGGACAATCTGATGGGGGAAAGACCCTCTTCCTATTGTCCTCTCATAACCCTGAGATTATTGAGACTGTGGCTAAATATCTGTGCTGTGCTTCTAAGAGGAGAGGAATGTCTCCGATGTTGGGGTGGTAGATGTTTTCTCCCTTGCCGATTGTGCACATCTATGCCGTTATGCCAATAAAGGTGGCTGTTGTTGAAGAGTAAGAGCCCCGTGGCACAGAGTGTTAAAGCTGCGGTACTGTAGTCCTAAGCTCTGCTCACGACCTGAGTTCGATCCCCGGCGGAAGCTGGGTTTTCAGGTAGCCGTCTCGAGGTTGACTCAGCCTTCCATCCTTCCGAGGGTGGTAAAATGAGTCCCCAGCTTGCTGGGGGGGAAATGTAAAAGACTGGGGAAGTCAATGGCAAACCACCCTATAAAAAGGTCTGCCGTGAAAACGTTGTGAAAGCAACGTCGCCCCAGAGTTGGAAAGGATTGGTGCTTGCACAGGGGACCTTTCCTTTCCTGTTGAAAAGTAGGATATAAATGAAGAAAGGTGGCGGTCAGCCTGATGTTCCCTGTTCTTTCCTCTCTGTCTTTGCAGTTCATCCGCCTGGGCGTCCAGCTCCTCATTCTCTACAGCGGCTACCAGCAGATCCAGGCCGGCCTGCTCACCAAAGGGAACCTCATCTCCTTCATCCTCTACCAAGGGGACGTGGGGAATCACGTACAGGTGGGCGATCCTCCCCTAGGGCTGCCAACCTCCAGGTGGGACCTGGAGATCTCCCGCGATCACAGTTGATCTCCAGACGAGCGAGATCAGTTCCCCTGGAGAAAATGGCTGCTGTGGAGGGGGTGGACTCTGTGCAGTGCCAGCCCTAGGGCGCATCATGCCCCAGGAAGGCTCCCTGCCCCCCCCCCAGCCACTTCTGCCTCCTGCTCTCCCTCAGCCGCGCTGCACTCCATCATGTGCCCCCCCCCTCAAAGCTCACCGTGACGAGGTTGGGCCCTACTGACTTCGAGGCAGCCGCACGTTTTTTGCCAGCCTGGGAGGAGGTTTCTCCCCCGACCCCTTTACGGAACCAGAAGTGAAGGGGAGCAAAGCCTCCTCCAGCACTGGCTTTAAAAAACAGGCAGCTGCCTCAAAGACAGAAGGGCCCAGCCTCATCGTGGCAAGCTTCGGCGGGGGGTGGGGGGAAGCACGGTGGAAGAGAGGGGGCTGATGGTGGTGGCAGCAGCGGTGACAGGAGGCAAACTTGGTGGTTGTCCTGGGCACCAGAAGGGGGGAGCCCAATTCGGTGCCCCCTGTCCCGGCGCCCTTGGCAACCACCTAGTTTGCCTAATGGGCGAGCCGGCCCTGACTCTGTGGTATTCCACCCTTCCCTCCCCAGGCTCCACCCCCCAAAATCTCCAGGTATTTCCCAAACCAGAGCTGGCAACCCTATTTGCGCCTACATAAAGGTAAAGGTAGTCCCCTGTGCCAGCACCAGTCGTTTCCGACTCGGGGGTGACGTTGCTTTCACAACGTTTTCACGGCAGACTTTTTTACAGGGTGGTTTGCCGTTGCCTTCCCCAGTCATCTACACTTCCCCCACCCTTGCAATCTGGGGACTCATTTTACTGACCACGGAAGGCTGAGTCAACCTGGAGCTGGCTACCTGAACCCAGCTTTCACTGGGATTGAATTCAGGTCATGAGCAGAGGGCTCCGACTGTAGTACTGCAGCTTTACCACTCTGTGCCACGGGGCTCTGATAAAGGAAAGGTCCCCTGTGCAAGCACCAGTCGTTTCCGATTCAGGGGTGACGTCGCTTTCACAACGTTTTCACGGCAGACTTTTTGTGGGGTGGTTTGCCATTGCCTTCCCCAGTCATCTACGCTTTCCCCCCAGCAAGCTGGGTACTCATTTTACCGACCTTGGAAGGATGGAAGGCTGAGTCAACCTCGAGCCGGCTACCTGAAAACCCAGCTTCCACCCGGGATAGAACTCAGGTCGTGAGCAGAGCTTAGGACTGCAGTACTGCAGCTTTAGCATTCTGCGCCACGGGGCTACATAGGGAGAGGGATTTGTGAAGTCCCTGCATTGTGCAGGGAGCTGGACTAGATAGGGTTTGCCAATCCGCATTATTCAGTCATCAGCCTGACAAGGAATGTATTAACTATGGTGTTCCTGCTATTCTGTGTGAAAATTAGAGAAAGCTAGGAATTCTGGACTGACATGCTTGACGACTGAATAATTTTTGGCGCTACTGGGCCTAGAAAATTGCATATAATATGCAAGATTGGTCCCTAGAAGAAGGACAAGAGATCCAAAATGGCTTGCAAAGCAGACCGGTTCTCCACTGGACCTTTTTCTCAAATGTTGCACTGAATATAATGTAGTGGCTTTGAGCCACATAAAGGACAGTAGGAGCGTTGTGGAACTTAAAGAGGTTTTAATTTTGTGCATGACTGAGGTGCTGGGTACTGTCGATACTCTTTTTACATTTTGATACCTGTTATTCCTAGCCAGTTTGGTGTAGTGGTTAAGTGTGCGGACTCTTATCTGGGAGAGCCAGGTTTGATTCCCCACTCCTCCACTTGCACCTGCTGGCATGGCCTTGGGTCAGCCATAGCCCTGGCAGAGGTTGTCCTTGAAAGGGCAGCTGCTGTGAGAGCCCTCTCCAGCCCCACCCACCTCACAGGGTGTCTGTTGTGGGGGAGGAAGGGAAAGGAGATTGTAGGCCGCTCTGAGCCTGTCCTTGAAAGGGCAGCTGCTGTGAGAGCCCTCTCAGCCCCACCCACCTCACAGGGTGTCTGTTGTGGGGGAGGAAGGGAAAGGAGATTGTGAGCCGCTCTGAGACTCTTCGGAGTGGAGGGCGGGAAATAAATCCAATATCTTCTTCTTCTTCTAACAAGTCAGAATTGTGTTTTACACGGACAAGTTTTTCCTTTGTTGTGGCTTAGCTTCTCCACCGTGGTCCCGTCAATACTGTGAAATCCCCAGTTTGGAGGCCCTCCCCCGCCCCGCTTCAGGGTCATCAGAAATTGGGGGGGGGGAGGAAATGTCTGCTGTGCTACCCATTATTCCCTACGGAGACCAACTGGTGACAAGAAAGTCTTTTGCCTGAGATGCTGGAGAGCCACTGGACCGAAGGGCTATTTTGGTATAAAGCAGTCCGTTCACAGTTTGTGTCTGCTAGCTGACTGCATCGGTCGGATGAGATTTACGTCACCCCGCTGGTTTCTGTCTGACATGCGTCTGTTCATCTCTCTGAGATCTCTGCCACCGGTCTGTTCAGCCCTCTTACGGCCTTCTTCGTCTCCTCCCTAACCCTTCCCTTCTTTCTGTCCTCCTTCCCCAAAAGACCCTGGTGTACATGTACGGAGATCTTCTGAGCAATGTGGGGGCCGCAGAGAAGGTGTTCGAGTATCTCTATCGAGAGCCGGGAGTCCGCACAGATGGGACGCTGGCCCCAGCAGTTCCCCAAGGCCGTGTCTCCTTCCGAAATGTTTCCTTCTGCTACCCGTCTCGCCCGGATATCCAGGTCTTAAAGGTACTCGATATTCAAGGAACAAGTCATGGTGTATGAGAGATGGTGGCTCCCCTTGGGTACTCCCAGGGATATTTTAACTTGCACCTCTTCCTTTGAAGGAAGTTATTTTAGTAAAGAGCCGGTTTGGTGTAGTGGTGAAGTGTGCGGACTCTTATCTGGGAGAACCGGGTTTGATTCCCCACTCCTCCACCTGCAGCTGCTGGGATGGCCTTGGGTCAGCCATAGCTCTGGCAGAGGTTGTCCTTGAAAGGGCAGCTGCTGGGAGAGCTCTCTCAGCCCCGCCACATCACAGGATGTTTGTTGTGGGGGAGGAACGCAGAGTGTTGGACTGGATGGGCCATTGGCCTGATCCAGCATGGCTTCTCTTATGTTCTTATGTGACACAGAGTGTTGGACTGGATGGGCCATTGGCCTGATCCAACGTGGCTTCTCTTATGTTCTTATGTGACACAGTGTTGGACTGGATGGGCCATTGGCCTGATCCAACATGGCTTCTCTTATGTTCTTATGTGACACAGAGTGTTGGACTGGATGGGCCATTGGCCTGATCCAACATGGCTTCTCTTATGTTCTTATGTGACACAGAGTGTTGGACTGGATGGGCCATTGGCCTGATCCAACGTGGCTTCTCTTATGTTCTTATGTGACACAGTGTTGGACTGGATGGGCCATTGGCCTGATCCAACAGGGCTTCTCTTCTGTTCTTCTGTGACACAGAGTGTTGGACTGGATGGGCCATTGGCCTGATCCAACAGGGCTTCTCTTATGTGACACAGAGTGTTGGACTGGATGGGCCACTGGCCTGATCCAACAGGGCTTCTCTTGTGTTCTTATGTGACACAGAGTGTTGGACTGGATGGGCCATTGGCCTGATCCAACATGGCTTCTCTTATGTTCTTATGTGACACAGAGTGTTGGACTGGATGGGCCATTGGCCTGATCCAACATGGCTTCTCTTATGTGACACAGTGTTGGACTGGATGGGCCATTGGCCTGATCCAACGTGGCTTCTCTTATGTGACACAGAGTGTTGGACTGGATGGGCCATTGGCCTGATCCAACAGGGCTTCTCTTCTGTTCTTCTGTGACACAGAGTGTTGGACTGGATGGGCCATTGGCCTGATCCAACGTGGCTTCTCTTATGTTCTTATGTTCCAAATGGAGGGAAGGTATTTAAAAGTCGTGCAGTCCCCTTAACTGTGATAGCCAGAACTCCCTTTGGAGTTCAGTTGTGCTTGTTGCACCCTTGCTCCTGGCTCCACCCCCAGAGTCTCTTGGCTCCACCTCCAGAGTCTCCTGGCTCCATCCCCAAAGTCCCCAGTTGTTTCTTGAGTGAGGCTTGGCAGCTCTACATTGATCTCTCTTCTGCCCTAGAACATCTCCTTCGAGCTCCGCCCCGGAGAGGTGACGGCGTTGGTGGGGCTGAACGGAAGCGGGAAGAGCACCTGCGTGGCCCTGCTGGAGCGGTTCTACGAGCCTGAGTCTGGGGAGATCCTGCTGGACGGGACCCCCCTCCACGAGTATGAGCACAAATACCTGCACAGCCAGGTAAGGGGCAGCCCCGATTTGAGTCAGAGAGCAAGAACAAGGAACCAGAAATCTCGTCCTGCTAGTCCCAAATGAGCCAGGGATGGAGGGAGGGTAGCAGCCGGGAGAGGGAAAGGCAGGATCCTTCTTTGTAAAATGGCAGAGGACATTGAACAAGGAATGGAGCACTGGTTTGGGGCATGTGTGTTGCAGTGAGGTGTGGCACCCAGGGCTGGCATGTGGTAGTAGGCTAAGTAGGCGGCTGCCTCTCCTGCGAACGCTGCCCTCTGGCTCCCGGCGCCCGCTGCCGCCCGCCTCCCCATACTCGCTGCCGCCCACCTCCCCGCACTTGCGGCTATCCACTACCGCCTGCCTCCCCACGTCCAAAGCTCCCCGTGCCGCCCGAAGTCCTGAAGCTCCCGACGCCCAAAGTGCTCAGGCTGGCTCACACCGCCCCTGCTCAAAGGGAGCTGATGACGAAGCTGCCCGAAGCCCTGAAGCTCCCCACGCCCGAAACTCCCTGCACCATCTGAATCCCTGAAGCTCCCAGCCGGCATGGCTAGGGCTGATGGGAGTTGTAGGCAAAAAACATCTGGAGAGCAACCGTTGGCCACCCCTGTCCTATGTTGTGCAGGGGGCCGGACTAGATGACCCGGGAGACCCCTCCCAAATCTAGGATTGGCCTTGAGAAACTGAAGGTGGCTCTCAAATATAAATAAAACAGTTATAAAAAATAAAATAAAACCATTATAAATAAATAATTATAAATAATTATTTTTAAGGGCCTACTGTAAGCTCCAGAAGGATTGGCTCCATCAGGGGGCGTGGCCTAATATGCAAAGGAGCTCCTGCTAGAATCCCACCCCTGGGCCACACAGCTCTGATGTAGCCAATCCTCCAAGAGCTTACAGGGTTCTTCCAGGGCCTACTGTAAGCTCCAGAAGGATTGGCTCCGTCAGGGGGCGTGGCCTAATATGCAAAGGAGCTCCTGCTAGAAAAAGAGCCCGGTAATTATAAATGAATCGTTATAAATAAATATGAATAAAACAATGAAAAAAATCCAAAATAAGAACTGTACAAATGAAAGTTAATAAAACACTTGTAAGAACACATTAAAAGGCACAATTTAAATTCAGGACTGCCAAGAAATGAAAACTAAACTTAGTTGTATGGAGTCCTGAATAGAACTGTCTCCGTTTGAGAAGGGTGACAGCAGTTCCTGTGATTTGTTTTATTCTGGGTATAAGCTTTTGTGTGCACGCAGAATAAAACTGTGTTGGTCTCAAAGGTGCCATGGGACTCCGACTTTATTCCTGGTTCCGAAATGCGTTGCATTTTTGGCTGGCTTATCGGAAACAGCATTTGCGTGTTGGCAGTTTGTCTTTTAAAGAGGGTGGGCGGAATTCAGAACTGGGCTTTTAAACGAAAAGCAGCGATTTAGGCGAGATCCCTCCGGTGTCGCCTGCAGGTGGCGCTCGTGAGCCAGGAGCCCGTCCTCTTCTCTGGGTCCATTCGGGACAACATCGCCTACGGGGTGGAAGGCTGCAAAGAGGAAGACGTGATCGGAGCAGCGAGAGACGCCAATGCCTGGGAGTTCATCCAGGACCTGGAAGGAGGGTTTGACGCAGGTGCCTGCAAAAGCTGGTTGCTCCCTTGCCCCTCCCCCTTTTGCAAAGTTAGAGAATCTCCAAATTCTCTGCTGCTATTCGTGGAGCCCCCTTGGGGTGTAGCTGGGTTAGTGCATGGAGGGGGCCTTAAAATGACAAACTGCTCCCCCCCCATGGCTCTCAGAACCCTGCTGTCTTGGGTCTTAGCAGCCCTGCCCCCCTGAAATATAAAAACCCGCCTCACTGAGCGATAGTGCGCAGCTCCCCCAGGGGAGGGTCTCCTGCTAGCTTTTCTTTCCACCCCTCCCCTTTTTTTGGCAAATGCTCTCTCACACACACGCATGCTGTACGCCAGGGGTGGCGAACGGTAGCTCTCCAGATGTTTTGTTGCCTACAACTCCCATCAGCCCCAGCCGGCATGGCCAGTGGCTGGGGCTGATGGGAGTTGTAGGCCAAAAAAAACATCTGGAGAGCTACCGTTGGCCACCCCTGCTCTACACCAAATCAGACCATTGGTTCTTAGGCAGAGCTCTTTCACATCATCTACAACCTGACTCTTATTGGAGATATCAAGGATTGAAACTGGGACCTTTTGCATGCCAAGCAGATGCTCTTCCGTTGAGCCACAGCCTCTCCCTGAGCCAGGATGTCTTGTTACAGGTGCTATGAATAGTGGGAATCCAAGCTCCAGCTTCTCCACACAGAAGCATGCATCGCTCTTGCTCTGTCCTGTATACCAAGGCATTTTCAGTCCCTTCTTCTTGTTTTCCAAGATGTTTTAACCCTACCCCATCTCTGACTTGTCATACACAAAACGCAGCTCAGTCCGAGAAGGGAAGGGGATGCAGCTTAGTGGTAGAGCATCTGCTTGGCACACAGAAGGGCCCAGGTTCAGGGTTGGCACATGGGGTTCTGCCACCTGAGGCAGAATCCCAGCGCGCGCACCCCCCAGGAAAACTCCGATGCATGCCCACCCCTTCACGCACACACCAGGGAAAACCCAGAGGTGACATCATCACGTTGTTCACTGAAGCACCGTTGTTTCTGGCTGCTTAGGGGCCGGGGGAGTTCCTCTGGCCTCTCAGCACCCAGAAACGTGTGGTGTGGTACTTTCAGTCCTTGGCACTCTCCGAGTTCGGAGGACTGAAAGCGCCTTATTATACGTTGTTTCTGGGCGCTGAGGAGCCAGAGGAATTCCCCCGGCCCCTCACCTGTCAGAAAAATGTGTGGTGCTTTCAGAGAGTGCCGAGGATTGAAAACACAGTTGTTTCTAGCGCTGAGGGGTCGGGGGAGTTTCTTTGGCCTCTCAGCACCCAAAAAGTGCGGTATGGTACTTTCAGTCCTTGGCACTCTCAGAGTTTGGAGAGCACCGAGGGCTGAAAGTGCCGTACCGCACGTTGTTTCTGGGCGCTGAGGGGCCGGAGAAACTCCCCCAGCCCCTCAGTTGCCAGAAACAATGTGTAGTGCTTTCAGAGAGTGCCGAGGATTGAAAGCGCAGTTGTTTCTAGCGCTGAGGGGTCGGGGGAGTTCCTCCGTCTCCTCAGCGTTCAGTTGGAAGCTCAGGGATTATGCAAGGGGGGGGGGTGCCTGCCCTCCGCCCCTGTTGGGAGCTGGCGCCCTAAGCAATTGCCTAGGTTGCCTACTCCCACACGTTGGCCCTGCCCAGGTTCAATCCCTGGCATTTCCAGTTAAAAGGACCAGGTGGCAGGTGCTGTGAAAAACCTCAGCTTGAAGAGCGACTGCCAACCTGAGTAGACGATACTGACTTTGATCAACCAGCGGTCTGATTCGGTATGAGGCGGCTCCACACGTTCATGCGCTCTCTTTCCTGTCTTGCTTCCCGGCAGATGTGGGTGAGAAGGGGGGCCAGATGTCCGTGGGAGAAAAGCAGCGCTTGGCAATCGCTCGAGCTCTCCTCCGCAACCCGAAGGTCTTGATCCTGGACGAAGCTACAAGTGCCTTGGATGTGGAGTGCGAAGCAGCTGTGAGTCTGGGGGAAGGGGCAGGATTCACACTCGCCACTGGGCAGGGCTAAAAGAGACAGGTGGCTGTTAAGTGGTTTAGCCCTTGGCCTTGTTCTTAGTGTCAGACTCCTACTCATCATTGCAGCCTGAACAATGAGAGTCCCCCTGAGCGTGTCTGGGGTTCCTTCCTTTATGACTAACCAATATTTGTAGATATTGATAAGCAAGTCCTGGTGCTGTTTAAACTGAAATTGCTGCAAGAGAAGACAGTTTAGAGTTGAGAAGAGGGTGGGGTTTGTAACTCATTCCTCATCCACCATTGTGTCTGTCCTGAGGGTTTTTGCTTCTCTTTCTAAAGCAAATTGCTTATTCCGAAACCAAGAATGGTTTGTATATTGATTGTTGGGAAATGTTCAGAACAGAAGAGAAGCCATGTTGGATCAGGCCAGTGACTCATCCAGTCCAACACTCTGTGTCACACAGTGGCCAAAAAAACCCCAGAAGCCCTCCTACTCTGCCCCCCCCCAAGCACCAAGAATACAGAGCATCACTGCCCCAGACAGAGAGTTCCAACAATACACTGTGGCTAATAGCCACTGATGGACCTCTGCTCCACATGTGAATCCAACCCCCTCTTGAAGCTGGCTATGCTTGTAGCCTCCACCACCTCCTGTGGCAGTGAACTCCACGTGTTAATCACCCTTTGGGTGAAGAAGGACTTCCTTTTATCCGTTCTAACCCGACTGCTCAGCAATTTCATTGAATGTCCATGAGTTCTCGTATTGTGAGAAAGAGAAAGGTCTTCTTTCTCTACCTTCTCCATCCCATCTTGTAAACCTCTATCATGTCACCCTTCAGTCGATATTTCTCCAAGCTAAAGAGCCTCAACCGTTTTAACCTTTCAGGGTGTGGTCAGAAGTCATGTGATGCACCCCTTTTTGCTTATTAAATATTCTGTTTATCAGAATATTTGCATCCCACCTTTCTTCCTGTCTCAAGGCTGTTTTAAAAGCATTATGATTTAAAGGCTGCTTTAAAAGCATTATGATTTAAACCCCACAAAGTAATCCCCCCATCTTATATAATTACGGTATTCCATATATATACTTTATTTTTAAATGCTGTTTTAATGTTGATATGCAGTATAGAGATGTTTTAAACAAATCATAAATCATTTGAGTGAGCACGACTGGCTGAAAATTGGAGAGAGAGGCTTTGCAGCCAAGTAAACAGATCTTCTCGGACAGGGACAGTGGGATGGTGGCTCAGTGGTAGAGCATCTGCTTGGTAAGCAGAAGGTCCCATGTTCAATCCCTGGCATCTCCAACTAAAAAGGGTCCAGGCAAATAGGCATGAAAAACTTCAGCTTGAGACCCTGGAGAGCCGCTGCCAGTCTGAGTAGACAATACTGACTTGGATGGACCGAGGGTCTGATTCAGTATAAGGCAGCTTCATATGTCCAGAGATCCATGAGGGGTCTTGCAGGTAAGAGCGGGGCCAGTTCGCCCACTAGGCAACTAGGCATTTGCCTAGAGTGCCGGGAGGAAAGGAAAAAGGAAAGGTCCCCTGAGCAAGCACCAGTTGTTTCCTACTCTGGGGTTACGTTGCTTTCACGGCGTTTTCACGGCAGACTTTTTAGGGGGTGGTTTGCCATTGCCTTCCCCAGTCATCTGCGCTTTCCTCCCAGCAAGCTGGGGACTCATTTTACCGACCTCGGGAGGCTGAGTCAACCTGGAGCCGGCTACCTGAACCAGCTTTCGCTGGGATGGAACTCAGGTCGTGAGCAGAGAGTACAGATCACAGTACTGCAGTACTGCTGCTTTACCCCTCTGTGCCGCGGCAAGTAGGTGTGAAAAACCTCAGCTTGAGACCCTGGAGAGCCGCTGCCAGTCTGAGTAGACAAGACTGACTTTGATGGACCTTTGAGGGTCTGATTCAGTATAAGGCAGCTTCATATGTACATATATATGTTCATCCCGCTTCACAGTCTTGTGTGTTCAGTCCCCTATTGTTTCAGTGAGGTGTGAGATAAAGAATAAGTTCATCCACACAGAGCCAGTCCACATTAGCCGGTGTCAAACGTTTTGTTGCCTCTTTCAAGACTGATGGCTCCGTCTTTACAAAGAATGAGCTAGAGCCTTGTGAGGAAGAGACAGGATTTTTGGGTTCCGCTTAAAAGCCAGGGAGCCTTCCTGAGGCGCCACACGCCCTAGGGGCAGTCCTGGGTCAGGGGCTCACCACCACCGTTCCAGTTCTGCTTAATCACATGTAGATGGGGAAGGATGGGGGCTGCGCCTGAATACGGCGGGAAGTGCCAGAATCTTTCCCACTCTGATTCCTGACTGTTCACCATTTCTTCCGCTAGATCCAGAGGTCGGTGGTCAGCGGCCGACGCCGGGCCATGCTGGTGATTGCTCACCGCATGCAGACGGTGGAGAGCGCCGACAAGATCCTGGTGCTGGAAGGCGGGACAGTGGTGGAGGAGGGGACCCACGAGGAGCTGATGAGCCGGAGGGGACCCTACCACAGACTGGTGCAGAGGAATTGGACCCAGTAATTGGCCGAGAGGACACCGGTTGGACAGCCCCACTGGTGGTGGCAGAATTTGGGGCAGATCGTGAAACGCAGCTTGGACTTAGAAGAGAAGGTGCGGTTCTTGAGTTGTGAAGAGATGAAATGGCCGGAAAAGACTGTACAGCGCCTAGCACTTCATGGGTGGCAGCGATACCCCCCCCCCCAAAAAATTGCTCAACGCAAAAGTGGTTTTGAGTAGCGCCCCCCCTTTCCGCCGGCTGATGGCTTTTGTTTTGTTATTGTGTTATTGCTAGTGAGATAATATAAATGATTTCAGTCAACTGTCAACAGTTGTCATGGAGGTGAAGAAAGATGTAAAATTTGAATAAGGAGAGAGAGAAAAGGTTTGAGAGGGTACACCATATCCCTTAAAAACAAACAAGCAAACAGGAGAAAAATAACATTGCTGAAACTTCTGAAGTTCTAGTAGAGATGGAAGAATTCCTTTAACACCAGAGGGAAAACACTGAGAGCTGTTTCTAAGAATTTTTTTTGTCAGAAACAGACTTATGGCTTTAATGAATGGGGTTTCCCTGATTCAGGGCTTTCTAAGGCCTGAATGACACAAGATGTTTCTCCATGAGTTGGAACCAGGTTCTTCAGTTGAAGAAGACCTCTGCTGGATCAGGCCACTGAGGGTCCATCTAGTCCAGCCTCCTGTCTCACACAGTGGCCAACCAGTTCCTCTGGAGGGCCAACAACAGGGCAGAGAGTCCGAGGCCTTCATAAGAACATCAGAAGAGCCCTGCTGGATCAGGCCACTGAGGGTCCATCTAGTCCAGCCTCCTGTCTCACACAGTGGCCAACCAGTTCCTCTGGAGGGCCAACAACAGGGCAGAGAGGCCGAGGCCTTCATAAGAACATCAGAAGAGCCCTGCTGGATCAGGCCACTGAAGGTCCATCTAGTCCAGCCTCCTGTCTCACACAGTGGCCAATCAGTTCCTCTGGAGGGCCATCAACAGGTCAGAGAGGCCAAACAATTAATTATTCTGAACCTAGACTTGTCCAAAGGGGCAAGGGCACTGATACTGTGTTAAAGGCCCTTATAAAACAGGTGAAAAATCTATTGCCAAGTTGCAAGAATGTTCAGTGTTCTCACTAAATACGCATATTTACAAGCTTTGCGTGAAAGTTAATTGCTTCCTGTGGTGATCTTATATTTCTTACATTAAGTTTGGCTGCCCCTGAATTTGACAGAGGTGATGAAAGGAGATTAGGTTCCCTTCCCCCTTCTAGTTGCACGCCTAGATTGATGTTTCCCGCTCCTCCTCGCTTTATAAAAAAAAAATTAAAGTTACGAAAGAAACGTTATTTACTGTTATCGCGTTTATAGATCACTCAGCTGACTGAAAGGGAAACCCCTTGCCAAAATGTCCAGGCTTCCTTCTCTTCTTTATGCAACAGCGGAGTGAAGTTAGGTAAGCGCAGGGGTGACCAAACTTGCTTAACATAAGAGCCGCACAGAATAAATATCAGATGTTGGAGAGCCACAAGACATGAATGTCAGATGTTGGAGAGCCATGAGAGGAAGGAAGGAAGGAAGGAAGGAAGGAAGGAAGGAAGGAAGGAAGGAAGGAAGGAAGGAAGGAAGGAAGGAAGGAAGGAAGGAAGGAAGGAAAGAAGGAACATAAGAGAAGCCACGTTGGATCAGGCCAATGGCCCATCCAGTCCAACACTCTGTGTCACATAAGAACATAAGAGAAGCCATGTTGGATCAGGCCAATGACCCATCCAGTCCAACACTCTGAGTCAAATAAGAACATAAGAGAAGCCCTGTTGGATCAGGCCAATGGCCCATTCAGTCCAACACTCTGTGTCACATAAGAACATAAGAGAAGCCCTGTTGGATCAGGCCAATGACCCATTCAGTCCAACACTCTGTGTCACATAAGAACATAAGAGAAGCCATGTTGGATCAGGCCAATGACCCATCCAGTCCAACACTCTGAGTCAAATAAGAACATAAGAGAAGCCCTGTTGGATCAGGCCAATGGCCCCTCCAGTCCAACACTCTGTGTCACATAAGAACACAAGAGAAGCCCTGTTGGATCAGGCCAATGACCCATCCAGTCCAACACTCTGAGTCAAATAAGAACATAAGAGAAGCCCTGTTGGATCAGGCCAATGGCCCATTCAGTCCAACACTCTGTGTCACATAAGAACATAAGAGAAGCCCTGTTGGATCAGGCCAATGGCCCATCCAGTCCAACACTCTGTCACACAGTGGCCAAAAAAAAACAAGAGCCATCAGGAGGTCCACCAGTGGGGCTAGAAGCCCTTCCACTGTGCCCCCTCCCTCCAAGCACCAAGAACACAGAGCATCAATGCCCCAGACAGAGAGTTCCAACAATATGCTGTGGCAAATAGCCACTGATGGACCTCTGCTCCATATGCTTATCCAGTCCCCTCTTGAAGCTGTCTATGCTTGCAGCCGCTACCACCTCCTGTGGCAGTGAATTCCATGTGTTAATCACCCTTTTAGAAGAATACGCTGGAAATGAGTAGGAGAGCCCATTAAAAGGTAAAGGTAGTCCCCTGTGCAAGCACCAGTCGTTTCCGACTCTGGGGTGACGTTGCTTTCACATTTTCACAGCAGACTTTTTACGGGGTGGTTTGCCATTGCCTTCCCCAGTCATCTACACTTTCCCCCAGCAAGCAGGGGATTCCTTTGACCGACCTCGGAAAGATGGAAGGCTGAGTCAACCTCATGTCTCTGCCCCAAGGGGGACAGGTTGCCCTGTATTTTCCCTGCCCCAAACTCCCTGAATGCCCCCCCCCGAGTTACCACATGTGCTGTTCCAGTCTTTTAAAAAACATCAGTTCAATGCTGATATATTGGTACAGCCCGATAGACCAGTGGTTATGTTGATCCACTAGTTGACTGGCAAATTAAAAAAAACAAAACTGACTCCCACACCCTTTACCCAGGGAAGAAGAAGAGGATTGCAGATTTATACCCCACCCTTCTCTCGGAATCAGAGTCTCAGAGCAGCTTAAAAAGTAAAGGTAGTCCCCTGTGCAAGCACCAGTTGTTTTCGACTCTGGGGTGACATTGCTTTCACATTTTCACGGCAGACTTTTTACGGGGTAGGCCTTCCCCAGTCATCTAGGCTTTCCCTCCAGCAAGCTGGGTACTCCTTTTACTGACCTCGGATGGATGGATGGAAGGCTGAATCAACCTCGAGCTAGCTCCCTGAACCAGCTTCCACTGGAATCTAACTCAGGTCGTGAGCAGAGGGCTCAACTGCAGTACCGCAGCTTCACCACTCTGTACCATGGCTTACAATCTCCTTTATCTTCTTCCCCCACAACAGACACCGTGTGAGGTGGGTGGGGCTGAGAGAGCTCTCTCAGAAGCCGCCTTTTCAAGGACAACTCTGCCAGAGCTATGGCTGACTAAGGCCATCCCAGCAGCTGTTTGGTGTAGTAGTTAAGTGCACGGACTCTTATATGGGAGAACCGGCTTTGATTCCCCACTCCTCCACTTGCACCTGCTGGAATGGCCTTGGATTAGCCATAGTTATCTCAGAGCTGTCCTTGAAAAGACGGCTTCTGTCAGAGCTCTCTCAGCTCCGCCCACCCCACAGGGTGTCTATTGTGCGGGAAGAAGATAAAGGAGATTGTAAGCCACTCTGATTCAGAGAGAAGGGCGGGGTATAAATCTGCAATTATTATTCTTCTGCAAGTGGAGGAGTGAGGAATCAAACCCAGTTCTCCCAGATAAGAGTCCACACAATCACTACACCAAACTGGAAAAACAATTGCCACTGGTGGGGGGACAGGGGGATGGGGTTTGAACTGGCAGCCTTCCCACCTTCATTCCAAAATTCAACTTCGCCCCAAAACAGCATTATGAAAGATGGCAGGAAGGCCAGGGGAAAAACTCCTGCAGGGAGCAAGCACTGTAAACTATGGTGATCACAAGGGGTGTGGCCTAATATGCATATGAGTTCCTTCCAGGCTTTTTCTACAAATACCCTGTGTGAAACTATGGTGATCACAGGGGTGTGGCCCAATATGCATATGAGTTCCTTCCAGGCTTTTTCTACAAATACCCTGTGTGAAACTATGGTGATCACAGGGGTGTGGCCTAATATGCACATGAGTTCCTTCCAGACTTTTTCTACAAATACCCTGTGTGAAACTATGAAGAAGATGAAGAAGATGAAGATATTAGATTTATATCCCGCCCTCCACTCCGAAGAGTCTCAGAGTGGCTCACAATCTCCTTTACCTTCCTCCCCCACAACAGACACCCTGTGAGGTGGGTGGGGCTGGAGAGGGCTCTCACAGCAGCTGCCCTTTCAAGGACAACCTCTGCCAGAGCTATGGCTGACCCAAGGCCATGCTAGCAGGTGCAAGTGGAGGAGTGGGGAATCAAACCCGGTTCTCCCAGATAAGAGTCCGCACACTTAACCACTACACCAAACTGGCTCTCCAAATAGTGGTGATCACAGGGGTGTGGCCCAATATGCATATGAGTTCCTCCCAGGCTTTTTCTACAAATACCCTGTGTGAAACTATGGTGATCACAGGGGGTGTGGCTTAATATGCATATGAGTTCCTTCCAGGCTTTTTCTACAAATACCCTGTGTGAAACTATGGTGATCACAGGGGTGTGGCCCAATATGCATATGAGTTCCTTCCAGGCTTTTTCTACAAATACCCTGTGTGAAACTATGGTGATCACCGGGGGTATGGCCTAATATGCATATGAGTTCCTGCTGAGCTTTTTCTAAAAAAAAAAAAAAAAAGCCCCGAGGAACTGCATGATGCACTTTGAGAGACTGTTCTAATCTGATTGACTGTGGACTTTATAGATCTATTGAGAATTTGAATGTTTTAGGAATTGCCTTGCACACTTTAAGAGACTGCCTTATTGTGGATTTGTGTCTGTTTAGAATCATTAGAGTGACTGCACACCTCAGAGTGGATTACATATTGTTGCATAATTGCAAGGAAATAACGCCAAGTGAGCTTCTAATTGTGTTAATTTATTCATGGTGATTTTGTTTGTAGTCCAGTCCTATCTAGAAGATGGCAGCCTTGCGTGTAGGTGACATCTTCCACGGCTAGAGAGGTCCCAAGGGAAAAGAGGAAGGCAGCAGGTGAGAAAACCCAACCAGCAGAGGTTTGGCTGACTCCGGACAGGGGCCCTTCAGGCAAGGGCTTTTCTCCATCGCATGGTTTCTGCCATTTCTGCTGCTGCAATGGCTTACATATCATGTCTCCAGTGCCCCTTTTCCTTGCCAGGGACTCTGAGAAAACCCATCTGCCTTCTGCCATCCGGACAATCCGCGGCACTTCTTCTGGGTTCCCAGAGAACGAAAGCATCTCTTCTTCTGCCTTCCCCCCCTTTCTGCCCCAGCCTCCCGTGTGCCTCCCAGTTCTTCAGCCAGGGGGTCTTCATACCCATCTCCTTTCTCCATCCCTTTCCCTCCCACCCACCCTGGTCATCTTTGTTTTGAAGCAGGCGCTGGACCAGATGCATGGATGCAGGGTTGCCAACCCCCAGGTGGGGGCAGGGGATCACCCGGTTTGGAGGCCCTCCCCACCCAGGGTCATGGAGGAGGGGGGAAATGTCTGCTAGCCATTCCATTGTTCCCTATGGAGACCAATTCCCATAAGATATAATGGAGAATTTATCCATAGATATCTGGGTCTCTGGGGGGGGGCTGTTTTTTGAAGTAGAGGCACCAAATTTTCAGCATAGCATCCAGTGCCTCTCCTCAAAAAGACCCTCCAAGTTTCAAAAGGATTGGATCAGGGGGTCCAATTCTATGAGCCCCCAAAGAAGGTGCCTCCATCCTTCATTATTTCCAATGGAGGGAAGGCATTTAAAAGGTGTGTGTTTTGCCTTTAAATGTGATGGCCAGAACTCCCTTTGGAGTTCAATTGTGCTTGTCACAACCTTGCTGCTGGCTGCACCCAGTGTCTCCTGGCTCCACCCCCAAAGTCCCCAGGTATTTCTTGAATTGGACCTGGCAACCCTGCATGAATGAAAAGACAAGGTGCTGGTTATTACCTTTAAAGCCCTATATGGCCTAGGACCTGTCTACCTGAGGGACCGTCTGCCCCCACCTGTTCCCCAGAGAGTACTAAGATCTGGATCTCAACATCTCCTAGTGATTCCCAGGCTGAAAGAGGCGAGACTGTCGACCACCAGGGATCGGGCCTTTTCAGTGGCAGCCCCCTCCTGGTGGAATCAGTTGCCAGAAGAGGTTGGGGCCTTGCGAGACCTCGCTCAGTTCCGCAAGGCCTGTAAGACCGCTCTCTTCCGGCAAGCCTTCAGTCGACTGGGAGAATTCTGGAACAACTGTTGTCCTGAGAATATGAGTAACATCTAATTTGTTAGCACCAACTGTAGATTGTTTTAACTTGTACTGTTTAATGGTTTTATTAATTTTATGACTGCAATCATAGTTTACTATGATTTGATGTAAGCCACCCTGAGCCCGCCTCGGCGGAGAATTAAAAAAAAACCTTAAAGTAAAACCGGCTTAAAACATTACCACTCATTCATCTTAAAGGTGCTTTCTTTGTATCTCTCCCATGGGATCCAGGGAACTGGGCAAAGGAAGCTCTGGCTCTTTCCTTCCTTCCCCAGGGAACCAGGAGAGGCAGGAGCCTCAACCAATGGAGAAAATCGAGGTTTTGCTCTGTAGTTCCTGTGTGATTAAGCAAGCCTTGCAAAGCAAGCTGAGATGCAGAAGGAAGCGAGAGAGAGGGAGAAGGGAGCAGACAAGAGCCAGTCGCTCCGGGCCTGATAGGAGCCCTCTGGGGGCTTGATTTGGCCCCCAGGCCAGATGTTTGACACCCCTGGACTCTTGAGAGTGGGGGAGAGAGAAACCCGCCCCTTGCAGCTGACAGCCAGAAACACGGCTGGCGTGTCTCAGTTTGTCCATATTTTAGCCTGCTTTTAGGCACTGGAGAACGGCTCCTGCCCTTTATAGGTGTTTAGAGGGGAAAAGTTGTGCTGAGGCAAGAGCGCCCTCTGGTGCCCATAGCGGCCAAAGCCGCTTCTCCTCGCTGGGCTGATTTCCCCGAAAAGGCAGGTCAGCGTCCAGCTGTTTTCTGAACAAGTAAGCCGAGGCCGGCTGGGGTGACTGGAAACCCCCTCTGGAGTCTGCAGCCACGAAGTCCCGCCCTCCTCCTTCAGCTGCTGCATTGCAATGTGCATTTGGAAAGCTCCCGGTAGCTCTCCTCCTCCATGAGAAATTGCCACTTGCTCTCCAAAAAGGAGGCTGCTGACTTCAGCATAAAAGAGCCTAGTGGCGCAGACTGGTAAAGTTGCAGTACTGCAGTCTGAACTCTCTGCTCACGACCTGAGTTCGATCCCAACGAAAGCTGGGTTCAGGTAGCCGGCTCAAGGTTGACTCAGCCTTCCATCCTTCCGAGGTCGGTAAAATGAGTCCCCAGCTTGCTGGGGGGAAAGTGTAGATGACTGGGAAGGCAATGGCAAACCATCCCGTAAAAAGTCTGCCATGAAAACGTTGTGAAAGCAATGTCACCCCCAGAATCGAAAACGACTGGTGCTTGCACAGGGGACTACCTTGAGCTTTAGCTTCAGCATCTTCCAGTTTGCCTTTCATTGTCATAGAAGTGACTAAGTGACTTTTTTAAAATTAAAAATTTCCACCACTCTGAGTGGCAATGTGGTTAAAGCAGGGAGAACTGGATTCGAATTCTGTTAGGGTCACCCGGCTGTTTATCTGGAAGAGTATTCAGCCATTTTGAAAATTCAGCCTTGGGGTTAATTGATCAATGAGGAGAGGAGAAAGAAAATCTAATTTTTTAGTTTCTTGCTGTTCTCCAAACTATATGCAAATCTTTTACAGATGAAGATGCAAAATGAGGTAGTAAAAAGATTGTATGGTCCAATGGGCGAAAAATTTGGGACATAACATTAGCTTAGAAGAATGGGAGAGGCTGTGGAAATCTAACATTAAAATAAGTCAGCAACTTTTAAAGAAAACCTGTATAAGATGTTTTATAGATGGTACATAACTCCACAGAAATTGTGTAAGATGTATACCAACATGTCTAACAAATGTTGGAAATGTACTAAACATGTGGGATCTTTTTATAACATGTGGTGGACATGTGAGGTGGTGAAAGACTATTGGAAACTGGTTCATGAACTATTACAGAAAATTTTGAAGACACAGATTCAATTTAAACCAGAACTGTTTTTATTTAATATAAATAAAAGGATTATTCCAAAGAGATGAGACATTTGTTGGTGCATATCAACGCAGCGGCCAGGATTCTTTTGGCACAGAGATGGAAGTTCCAGGAGATTCCCACGAGAATGGACTTGGTGGGGAAAATTCTGGAAACGGCTGAGTTGGACTACTTATCTCAGTTGTTGGCTGGGAATCTAAGGAAGAAGCAAGAAAATATTGGTTGAAACTACATAATTGGCTAGATAAGACTCTTAAGATTCTTTGGCGTGAACTTATATTTCCATTCTCCTGTATTCTTTAACATTATTAGACTGCCTTTGTTGGAAATGTCAACTTGAATAGGTACTTTATCAAGAAGACTTAAAACATAAATGTATCAAAATGCTGATGACTTAAAGTTAAGAGATAATAATATGTGACAATATATGTATCCTAAGAAAGTATATTAGATGCAGACAGACCTGTATTCTAAGAAAGTATATTACATGCAGATTAAGATATATTTGTAACTATAATTTTCTATTCCCTCTTACCACTCTCCTTTTATGTTGTTATAATTTTATAATTTAAACTGAATTTTTATTGTTTAAATACATTCACCATCTTGGGAAGTAGAATTTTTTGGGGGGCGGAGAAGGTGTATTAAAACGTTTTAAATAAATAAATGTCAGGTTCTTTCTCTCCTTTCAAGTGTGTGAGGTGAAGTGGATTTGTTTCATAGAGCATGTCTACTTTGACACATGGACAGGATTCCTGAATCCTGACGCAGAGAGCATATTGACAACAAATCCAAACCCTGGGCTCTCCCAAGGGTGTGGTGGGTAATCTGGGTTGAGGATGATACACCAGTCATCTTGTGTTTGTGCATATGGGGAAGGTAGTTGTGAATTTCCTGCATTGTGCAGGAGGTTGGACTGGATGACCCTTGGGGTCCCTTCCAGATCTCTGTTTCCACATTTCATTGAATCGTTTTATGATTTCAAATGTCTTTTTAATTGTTGGAATGTTTTGATTTTTTTTTTGTAATGTTCACCATCCTGGGGACCCTAAATGGATAGAAAGGTAGCATAGAATTTTTTAAAATAAATAAAATGAAAATATAACAAAACAAATGAGGTGATTGGGTTGGAAAGAGCTGCTTCCCTCCTACTCCAGCCTGTCAGCTGACACAATTACTAGAGCTGGGAGGTGCATTAAAGAGTCACAATATTTATTCCTTTAGAAGCTTTTCACATAAAAACTGTAACTTGATGGTTTGAACAATTTCAGTGTTTTGTATCGGGGAGCAGCCTCCAAACACTGCCTGTTGAAACAGCCCCTACTGCCCCCCCCCCCGCCTGGTCCAGAATACTTCTTCCCTTTTCCCTCCAAAACCCAACTGCCATTTTTGTCCGTTGACAGTTAAACTGCCTCGGATCCCCCCCCTTACTTCAGAGTTCCATTCGCCTTTTTGATTCTGATTGGTTGGTCCTGAACAGGGAGAGCAGAGGGCGGAACCCTGTCCACCACACAAAGGGTTGCCAACAGGCCTGAAGAGGCTTGCCAGGATGTTGTGTACCTACAATGTTTTCAGCTGCCCCTTTCCATGCTATAAGCCCCTTTTAAAGGGACAGGACATTTGTCTCCAGGCCTTGTTGGCAACTGTACATCTGCCTGTAAAGCTGCCCTTTCAAGGACAGAGGCTCAGAGCGGTCTACAATCTCCTTTCCCTCCCTCCCCCACAACAGACACCCTGTGAGGTGGGTGGGTCTGAGAGGGCTCTCACAGCAGCTGCCCTTTCAAGGACAGAGTCTCAGAGCAGCCTACAATCTCCTTTCCCTTCCTCCCCCACAACAGACACCCTGTGAGGTGGGTGGGGCTGGAGAGGGCTCTCACAGCAGCTGCCCTTTCAAGGACAGAGGCTCAGAGCGGCCTACAATCTCCTTTCCCTTCCTCCCCCACAACAGACCCCCTGTGAGGTGGGTGGGGCTGAGAGAGCTCTCACAGCAGCTGCCCTTTCAAGGACAGAGGCTCAGAGCGGTCTACAATCTCCTTTCCCTCCCTCCCCCACAACAGACACCCTGTGAGGTGGGTGGGGCTGAGAGGGCTCTCACAGCAGCTGCCCTTTCAAGGACAGAGGCTCAGAGTGGCCTACAATCTCCTTTCCCTTCCTCCCCCACAACAGACACCCTGGGAGGTGGGTGGCGCTGGAGAGGGCTCTCACAGCAGCTGCCCTTTCAATGACAGAGGCTCAGTGCGGCCTACAATCTCCTTTCCCTTCCTCCCCCACAACAGACACCCTGTGAGGTGGGTGGGGCTGAGAGGGCTCTCACAGTAGCTGCCCTTTCAAGGACGGAGGCTCAGAGTGGCCTACAATCTCTGGAGTATAAAAGCTTGTGTTCTTCCTCAAATCGGGGCTCAGACTTTGGGACGTTAGTCCATCTGGCCCGTGCATGTTAACAATAAGCTGCCATTTTCCTGTCTGCCTGTGACCTGGTCTATTGCCTCTACCACCAATTTGCAGGGTCTCCTGCTACATTTTTGGCACCAGGGACTGGTTTTGTGGAAGACAATTTTTCCATGGACGGGGGTGGGTGGGGAGGCGATGGTTTTGTGCACTTTTGTGCACTTTATTTGGATGTGGTGGTTAAGTGTGTGGACTCTTATCTGGGAGAACCTGGTTTGATTCCCCACTCCTCCACTTGCAGCTGCTGGAATGGCCTTGGGTCAGCCATAGCTCTTGCAGAGCTGTCCTTGAAAGGGCAGCTGCTGTGAGAGCTCTCGCAGCCCCACCTACCTCACAGGTTGTCTGCTGTGGGGGAGGAAGCTAAAGGAGATTGTGAGCCACTCTGAGATTTGGAGTGGAGGGCAGGATATAAATCCAATGTCTTATTATTATTACTACATTGTAATATATAATGAAATAATTATACAATTTATGGCCTGGTACATTCCACGGCCCAGGGGTTGGGGACTGCTGCCCTACTGGATCCCCTGTTGGATAGTCTCTTGTTTCTTGAGGTGACTTGGCCAAAACTAACTTTGCTTGCATGTCATAAAGGACACATTATTTTGCCCAGTTCAAGGACACTTTCTTCCCTCTTGCAATAGTCTGTTGCCAGGAAGTCTCAAGCAATCTTAAATGCTGATGACTAGGTGTCATCTTTTGGTTTTCTGTGGCTAGAACGGCTCCTTGGGAATGTTAGCTTCCTTAGCATCTTGTGTTAGGAGGCTACTTTCTCTTCCAGCCACCAAGCTGGAGCTACATATAAACTCTATATGTTATATGTCTGATCAATACGTCTCCTATATGAGAGCAATATGATTTATTGAGGTGCCTTTGGGTTAGTAGTGCAAACTAAATGTGCATTTAAGTTGGGATGTCTATCACCTGCCTGGTAGAAGCCTAGGAGGGCAAGCAATGATCTGAAGGATATTTAATTGACAAAATTGCCCAGTTTGTGTCCTGTTGTGTCTTCCACATGTTTTAAAGTAGAACATGGAGTTTTGTCTCCCTGGCAGGCTGTACACTGCTGGTCTTGGCCGCGGCCACCTTGGTGAGGAACATCAACTGCAAACACAAGGAGGACCCCAAGAAAGGAAGGCAGGTGAATCCAGCAACGGGGGTGATGCCTGGTATGGAGAGGCTCAAAAAAGGTCCCTCCCCCTATTTTGTACCCATGGTTTGTTTGCATGCAGTCTCACCACCCCTTTACATAAATGGATTTTGCATGGCTCTGGGCAGATCCAGGGTCCTTTTGACCTAGCAGGTCTTTGCTGAGACCAGAAACTCATCACATCAGGTATTTATTTATTTACTTACTTGCTTCCAGTGTACCCTCTAAGCTGAGTTAGCGTGAGTTAGCTCACAGACGTTTAGCCTCCAGCTCACAAATTTTTGTCTTAGCTCAGGAAGGGTGACCCCAGAGCACACTAATTTATGCAGTAGCTCACAACTTTAATGCCAGTAGCTCACAAAGTAGAATTTTTGCTCACAAGACTCTGCAGCTTAGAGGGAACATTGTCATCTGATCAAGTCACCTTGCTTGCTTGTTTCATTTCTATCCCAACCTTCCTCCCCGGGGAGGGGACCCACAGTGGCTTATATCATCTCCATTTTATTCTCACAACAACCCTGTAAGGCAGGTTAGACTGTGAGAGTGTGACTGGCCACCCAGTGAACTTCCATGGTAGAGTGGGAGATTTCAACCTGGGTCTCTGGGATCTTAGTCCAACAATCTAAGCAGTACTCCACACCAGCTCTCTTTATTGAGACCAGAAGCAAATTCATTGAGATCACACAAAAGATGCAGCAGGAAATGGACAAGGGGTGGGACTTCCCATCCAGCCAAGGCAGGCTTTGAGTGTTCCCCTTGGTTGGCAGGCTTCACCTGTCTTCATAATCATGCGTACATCTTCCTCCTCCCCATACGGAATATGTGTGGTGGATATAGCTCACCCATTGCCTTACACAGCCTTGCTCTTTGGATGAGTTTTCCATTCTAGCTCTGCCTTAACATGCCCTGCCATCTTTTCTGCAACCTTCTATCCCAACAGGTTTACGGGATGTTGGGGGATCAGACAGCAGCTTTATTTATGGTGACATTATCCTGCCTACAAACCTGGAATGATCTGGGAGGAATGTCACCAGTTCGCCCAAAACGGTAAATGCCTAGCTGTGGGTGGGGTTAGAGGGGAGGCTTTGGGAGATGCTGGCTCATAGCTTGGGGTGGACTGAGATTTCAAGGTGGAAAGCCAGGATCTTTCCTCTAAACCTGGATGGTTTGGGAGATGTTAGTCTTTGGACATCAGATCTGTATGTCCTTATGTTGAAACCACCCCCAACCCCAATCGAGAATCTGGTCACCACTAAGGCCATGAAAGGTCTGTGGTCTTTCAGCATTTGAGGAGAATTCTAACTCAGCTAGGATCACCAGCTCCAGAATGGGAAATTCCTGGAGATTTGGGGGTGGGGCCTGGGAGGGCAGGGGTTCAGGGGAAGGGATGGGCCTCATCAGGGTATAATGCCATACAGCCCACTCTCTGAAGCTGCCCTTTTCTCCAATCATGCAAACGAAGCCGAATCAATCACAAATTTTGTCCTATTCGTGGTTCATGAACCAGAGTTTGTGACAGGTCCACCAGCGTGATCTTCCACAAACCTTATTTTATTTTATTCTATTTCTATCCCACCCTCTCTGCAAGTGGGCATTACAGAACATTAGAAATCCAGTCAGCATAGAAGAATAAAAACAATGAATAGTGGTCAGTATCAGCCTACTGTCTGGGCCATTGCTGTGGGTGTAAGGAATAGGGCTGAGATAAGAAAACATCAACAAAACATTAAACATTGACAAATATATGAAATATACATGTACTTATTACAGAATAGTTTTGAAAAAAAAAAACAGGTATTGGCCTTGGTGCTAGCCTCGGTTAAGAATCAAATTGTAGTGACAACCAAAAATGACCAGCACTGAGTGCAACCAGATATGCATTTTGGGCCACTGGCTTTTATCAGGGATGAAACAAAGGATATTATTTATTTATTTAATTCAATTTTTTTTGCTTTTGCTGGGATAGAACTCAGGTCGTGAGCAGAGAGTTCAGATCACAGTACTGCAGTACTGCTGCTTTACCACCCTGCACCACAGGGCCTCTCAGTAAAACACAAGCCCACCACAAACCAGGCTAGACCCCAAAGGCAGAAGGACAACATAGGAAACACTGGTTGACAAGGACTTTACAGTGATCATTTTGAAAAGAATACCAAAGTTTAGAGAAAAGGAGCTGTCCCGGAAGCAAAAGGAAGACCTTTTGTGTCTTTTCTGTACCTTCCATCCATTCTCCCACCCCAGATGACTAGTCAGGGTTGCCACCTGGCCTGGAGAAAAATGTCCTGTCTCAACACATCAAACTACTGTTAAAACGTGTTGAGATGGAGCTCCTCCTAGCCTGGAGGTAAATCACACCAACTGATTAATAATACATATTCAGCCCCTATTAAAAGACAAGGATATTCTTTTTTCTCCAGCTCAGCTAGCAACACTACTAGCAGTTCTGCCTCTACCCACCCTGGTGCTCTCCGTGGTGGTTCTGTCCCTACAGAATAACCTTCCAGAAGATGCTGAAGGATTAGATGTGATCATTCTTGGGAGCCCATGTAAGGTAAGACTTTTTGGGAAGGCACTGGGAGTGAATTTTATGTAGAACACTGATAGAATACTTTTTGGCCCAAAACAGCCACCAAGGCAGCTAAACAAGAAAGCTTTATAAAAGATTGTTGAAAGAAATGAAGTCTTCACATACTAAAGGGCAAGGAAGGAAGAAGAAAGAAGAACCTTCCAGGGCAAGGAGTTCAACACTTTGGGGGCCATGACCAAGAAGGCCCTTTCCTGGGTTGCCACCTGCCTAGCCTCAGTTGGTGGGACAATCCAAGAAGGGTCTCTGAGGATGACCCAAGTGAACAGGTAAACAGGTAGGTTTGTATTTTACTATATCTTGCTGTTTGATTGTTGTGCTTCATGTGTTTTTGGTTGTGATTGTTTTTTGTTAGCCAGTTTTTTTAAGCTGCTCTGAGCCCTTTTTGATGGGTGGGGGAAGACAGAATAAACAAACTCGCCCTTCCCCCTAAAGTTCTTGTAATCTATTTACTGACTGACTAAAAAGTTTTCTATCATACTTGTAAACCCACCTTGAGTCCCAGCCAGGCTATAAACGAAACAATAAAAATTCAATGCGATGCTCTCTTTATCTACTGCGATTCCAAGATCTCGCTCTTGGTCAGTCTCTGCCAGTTCAGATCCCATCAACTTGTATTGTATTTGTAAACTTGTATTTTGGCCTCGATGTGCATTAATTTGCACTTGACCACACTGAACCTCATTTGCCACATGGGACGCCCACTCACCCAGCCTTAACTGATCCCTTTGGAGTGCCTCACAATCCTCCCTAGTCAGGGAAGGAAGAAATTGATGACAGTGTGAAGACTGAAGCCTAGATCATGGTTTTGGTTAGACCCAGAAGTGGCTCCTGGGAGACGATGGCTCTGTTGCCCCAGTAGGCTCTGGGTGCAAAATTCACTCTTCTTGGTAGCATCCCTCCTTCTGGCTGCCATTCCCCTTCTCAGACCCCCATCGTGGACTTTCTCACCTCACTAAACTGCCTTTTCATTCCTAAAGCAAACGATGATCCTCACTTTCTGCCGCTGACACATCCAGCCTGAACACGAAGAGTTTGTGAACATTCTATGACATCCCAGCAGCTCAACCAAAAGCTTTTGGGAAGTAGTCCAAAGCCTGGCCTGTTTTATTTCAAGTAGATACAACAATTCATGCTCATGTACTACTTTAAAGTCAGAAAGAGCCAATGCATTGGAGGAGGCAGGAAAGTAGCGACCCCTAAACTCCAGGCAGTGTCAAAATCACTGCAGATTATATGCCACAGTAAGCAGAGTCTAGGAATGAATGCATCTTTTAAAAAAGATCAGCACTTCAGTGCAAATTTTTCAATTCATTTCCTATTAATACTAAATGCTCAAATACCAAGAGCAAAAACAAAACCAGTCCATTAGAAAAAAAAAATCCCTCAAAACCCAAGCAAGTGATAAGAGATGGAAACCAGAAGCCCCTGACAGAGAGTTTATGGCACAAGAAACAAGTTGAAAGCAGCAGTAGTTCTTTGTGTGGGATAGTGGATCCCCAGAATCTCCTGAGTTGATCCTCTTTGTTCTCTTCTTCCGCTTCAGGTTTGTTGTTGTTGCTGTTCAGTCGCACAGTCGAGTCCGACTCTTTGCGACCCCCTGGACAAAGTCACTCCAGGCCCTCCTGTCTTCCACCAGCCTCTAAAGTCTGCTCATGTATTGAAACTAAAAAAGAAAGAACAACCAAGAGAAAAGTTTGGGGTTTTGCTCATTTGTTTTTAATTACAAGTTACAACAGATTTCCATCTGTTCCTCTTGGAAAGTTTTTGGGGTTTTTTTGCCTTTAAGTCACAGCCAAATTATGGCAACCCTAAAGTGTTTGCAACATGAAAGATATACAGAGGCACAGAGGTGGTTTGCCATTACCTGCCTCTGCATAACAATCCAGGACTTCCTCAGTGGTTTTCCATCCCAGCGCTAACTTGCCTACCCTGCTTGGCTTCCAAGATCTGATGAGATCAGGCTAGCCAGGGCCATTGCTGTAGATGTAAGGAACAGGGCTGAGATAACGCACAGAAAGCCTCTTAAAACCTGGGCAGGGATCCTCACAGGGTCCGTCTCAACAAAGGTCTCTCATTTCCAAGGCAGCCCCCCTTCCCATTACACACTTACTCCTGGTGGAACTGTCAGACCCCTGGTCGCCTCCTGAAAAAGTGGAAGGAAGGGAGGAGGTAATATTAATTAATCCTGGAGAAGACCCTCCGAACGTTTCTGTTCCAATACGAGTACCAGCCCCCACATTTTTAAGAGTTTTTTTAAAAGTGCACACGGCAGAAGATACAATCCTGAATCCCTAACAAAACATGTGACTTGACCCAAATGAATGGGATCCAAGAAGTACAGAGGGGTGAGGAGGGGCTGAGGCTCAGTGGCCGAGCCTCTGCTTGGCAGGCAGAAGATCCCAGGTTCAATCCCCGGCACCTCCAGTTCAGGATCCAATGATAAATGATGTGAAAGATCTCTGCCTCAGGCTCTGGAGAGTTACAACCAGCCAAGTTGGCAATATTGACCTTGATGGACCAAGGGTCTCATTCATTATAAGGCAGCTTCATGTAAACAGAGAAATGGACAGAGATTCCTGCAGAATAACCCATTTACTCAGGACTTGCAGCCAAAGGCATTCTGATTTGTTTGTCCTCCATTCTTTATTAAGCCCCATCTCACAGAGGTCTGAGAGGAGCAGAGCAGAGCAGCTCTGATAGCTGAGACAGCTGGAGAAATTGCTGAGAATTTCTGAGTTTTGAAGGACTTCATTCTAAGGTTTGTGGGGCTGCCTAAAATTCTAAGGTGTGATAGCTGGGGAACTGCTCTTTGTTTTGGTTGACTGCTCTTTGTTTGACTGCTCTGTGTTTGGTTGACTGGCTTAAGGGTGAAAGAGATTGAGAGTGATTGCTGCTGATTGAGAGTGATTGCTGAGGAGTGCCTCTGCTCCACCTCTTTGCATTTTAAGCTGCGCCTTGCCAAAGGCTGAGCACATCTCACAGAGGTCTGAGAGGAGCAGAGCAGAGCAGCTCTGATAGCTGAGACAGCTGGAGAAATTGCTGAGAATTTCTGAGTTTTGAAGGACTTCATTCTAAGGTTTGTGGGGCTGCCTAAAATTCTAAGGTGTGATAGCTGGGGAACTGCTCTTTGTTTTGGTTGACTGCTCTTTGTTTGACTGCTCTGTGTTTGGTTGACTGGCTTAAGGGTGAAAGAGATTGAGAGTGATTGCTGCTGATTGAGAGTGATTGCTGAGGAGTGCCTCTGCTCCACCTCTTTGCATTTTAAGCTGCGCCTTGCCAAAGGCGCGAGCCGAAGGGCGAGAGCTAAAGGGCTCTTGGCCTGTGGCTCTTCGCCTAGGGGCTCCCTAAGGAGCAGGAACCCAGATCCCTGGCTTCCTTGTTCTCCAAATAAGGTAAGTTCCCAATAAGGTAAGTTGAGGTAAGGTAAGTTGACCCGCCAGAAGGGGAGTCACTTAAACAGCATTTAAAGAGGACTGTATATTTTAATATATATATATACAATGAAGATAGAATGCCAGCAGGGGGTTGGGGGCTTTCCAGTGTTTTGCACTGAGTGTCACATGTATGACTATCTGCCCACAGGACAGAAGTCTTGGGTGTGTGCTCGATGCAAGGAGCTCCTGGTCCTCAGGGAACGAGTTCGTACCCTTGAGGCCGAGGTGACTGCCCTGGAGAAGCAGAGACAGTCAGTTAGGCACGTGGGGAAGACTCTCGGGGGTGTATTAGATGAGCCCCGCTCCGAACGTAGCAGCCCCGTTGCTGCCAGAGAGCGTGAGGGTCGAGAGGGAACAGGGCACCGTGCTGAGGATAAGGGGAATGCGCCCTCAGAAGGGACCTCTTCTTCGGTTGGTGAGCGGGAATCCTTTCGCGCCAAGGAACCATCCCTGAGCAGGGGGAGAGGGGGGGTATTGGTAGTTGGTGATTCGATCATTAGGCAAGTAGACAGCCGGGTGGCGAAACCGCGTACTGACCGTATGGTGACTTGCCTGCCTGGTGCGAAGGTAGCGGACATTACGCGTGTAGTAGATAGACTGATAGACAGTGCTGGGGAGGAGCCTGTGGTCGTGGTGCATGTTGGCACCAACGATGTGGGGAAATGCAGTCGTGAGGTCCTGGAGGAAAAATTTAGGCTGCTAGGCGGGAGACTTAAGGCCAGGACCTCCAAGGTAGCCTTCTCGGAAGTGCTACCTGTTCCACGTGCAGGACAGGAGAGACAGGCACAAATTAGAAGTCTCAATGTGTGGATGAGACGATGGTGTAAGGAGGAAGGGTTTAAGTTTGTTAGGCACTGGGATGCTTTCTGGAACAAGCGGGAGCTGTACAAAAGAGACGGTCTCCACTTGTCCCCGGATGGAACCAGGCTGCTGGCGCTTAAAATCAAAAAGGTGGCAGAGCAGTTTTTAAACTAAATCTTGGGGGAAAGCCGACAGGAGATGAAATGTCTCTGGTTCGGGAGGACTCGTCTCAAAGAGATGAAGGGTTAGCTGCTATTTTTCTACCGGGTAACAGACCGGAATTGTCCACTGTGAAGGTGACAAACAATATGGACTGTCTGCCAGAGTCTCGAGGCGGCAGGAGGAAGGTGGCGGGCCTAGCTCGCCTGGGAAATTATAGATGTTTGTATGCAAATGCTAGAAGTGTTCAAAGTAAAATTGGTGAATTGGAATGTTTAGTGTTCGGAGAAAACATAGACATTGTGGGAATTTCAGAAACTTGGTGGAATGAGGAGAATCAGTGCGACACGGTGATTCCTGGATATAAGCTATATCGGAAGGATAGGGAGGGAAGGGTTGGAGGTGGGGTGGCTCTGTATGTCAGAGAGGATATACGGTCCAGTAAGACTGAGATCAGAGAATTAGATTCACTTTTAGAAATGCTTTGGGTTGAAATAGAGGGCCCCAAAGGAAATTTAACTATGGGAGTTTGTTATCGCCCACCAAATCAAGAGAGAGGACGATTATAATATGATGGAAGGCTTAAAGATAGCGGCTAAACGTAAAAACTGTGTCGTAATAGGTGATTTTAACTACCCGCAGATTGATTGGGTCAATATGTGTTCTGGTCGAGAGAAAGAGATTGAGTTTCTTGATGCTCTCAATGACTGCGCTATGGAGCAGATGGTCTCAGAACCTACCAGGGGTGGGGCGATCCTGGATTTAGTCCTAAGTAATGCCCAAGACTTGGTGAGAGATGTAAAAGTGATTGCGCCGCTTGGGAGCAGTGACCATAATGTTATTGATTTCACCGTTTGTATAAATAGGGAGTTGTCCAAACAGACCGCCACAACCACGTTTAACTTTAAAAGGGGTAAATACACTGAGATGAGGAGGCATGTGAGGAGGAAACTGAAAGGAAAGGTACATACGGTCAAAACCCTTGGGGAAGCTTGGACGCTATTTAAAACTATAATCCTAGAAGCTCAGATAAAATACATACCACAAGTTAGGAAAGGCACAAACAGGCATAAGAAAAGGCCTGCGTGGTTAACAAACAAAGTGATGGAAGCTGTAAAAGGTAAGAAGGACTCCTTTAAGCGGTGGAAAACCAGTCCAAGTGAGATTAGTAAAAGGGAACACAGGCTGTGGCAAATCAAATGCAAGACTGTGATCAGGCAGGCAAAAAGGGACTATGAGGAGCATATTGCAAAAAACATAAAGACCAACAATAAAACTTTCTTCAAATATATTAGAAGTAGGAAACCAGCCAGGGAGGCAGTGGGGCCCTTGGATGACCATGGGGTAAAAGGATTACTGAAGGAAGATAGGGAAATGGCTGAGAAGCTAAATGAATTTTTTGCCTCCGTCTTCACTGTAGAAGACAAGAACTTTTTGCCCGCCCCAGAACCACTAATTTTGGAAGGGGTGTTGAAAGACCTGAGTCAGATTGAGGTGACAAATGAGGAGGTCCTACAACTGATAGACAAATTAAAAACTAATAAGTCACCGGGTCCGGATGGCATACATCCGAGAGTTCTGAAAGAACTCAAAGTTGAACTTGTGGATCTTCTAACAAAAATCTGTAATCTTTCATTGAAATCTGCCTCCGTTCCTGAGGACTGGAAGGTAGCAAATGTCACCCCCATCTTTAAAAAAGGTTCCAGAGGAGATCCGGGAAATTACAGGCCAGTCAGTCTGACTTCAATACCGGGAAAGTTGGTAGAAACCATTATCAAGGACAGAATGAGTAGGCACATTGAGGAACACGGGTTATTGAGGAAGACTCAGCATGGGTTCTGCAAGGGAAGATCTTGCCTCACTAACCTGTTGCATTTCTTTGAGGGGGTGAACAAACATGTGGACAAAGGAGACCCGATAGATGTTGTTTACCTTGACTTCCAGAAAGCTTTTGATAAAGTTCCTCATCAAAGGCTCCTTAGAAAGCTTGAGAGTCATGGAGTAAAAGGACAGGTCCTCTTGTGGATCAAAAACTGGCTGAGTAATAGGAAGCAGAGAGTGAGTATAAATGGGCAGTCTTCGCAGTGGAGGACGGTAAGCAGTGGGGTGCCGCAGGGCTCGGTACTGGGTCCCATGCTCTTTAACTTGTTCATAAATGATTTAGAGTTGGGAGTGAGCAGTGAAGTGGCCAAGTTTGCGGATGACACTAAATTGTTCAGGGTGGTGAGAACCAGAGAGGATTGTGAGGAACTCCAAAGGGATCTGTTGAGGCTGGGTGAGTGGGCGTCAACGTGGCAGATGCGGTTCAATGTGGCCAAGTGCAAAGTAATGCACATTGGGGCTAAGAATCCCAGCTACAAATACAAGTTGATGGGGTGTGAACTGGCAGAGACTGACCAAGAGAGAGATCTTGGGGTCATGATAGATAACTCACTGAAAGTGTCAAGACAGTGTGCGTTTGCAATAAAAAAGGCCAACGCCATGCTGGGAATTATTAGGAAGGGAATTGAAAACAAATCAGCCAGTATCATAATGCCCCTGTATAAATCGATGGTGCGGTCTCATTTGGAGTACTGTGTGCAGTTCTGGTCGCCGCACCTCAAAAAGGATATTATAGCATTAGAGAAGGTGCAGAGAAGGGCAACTGGAATGATTAAAGGTTGGGAACACTTTCCCTATGAAGAAAGGTTGAAACGCTTGGGACTCTTTAGCTTGGAGAAACGTCGACTGCGGGGTGACATGATAGAGGTTTACAAGATAATGCATGGAATGGAGAAAGTAGAGAAAGAAGTACTTTTCTCCCTTTCTCACAATACAAGAACTCGTGGGCATTCGATGAAATTGCTGAGCAGACAGGTTAAAACGGATAAAAGGAAGTACTTCTTCACCCAAAGGGTGATTAACATGTGGAATTCACTGCCACAGGAGGTGGTGGCAGCTGCAAGCATAGCCAGTTTCAAGAGGGGATTGGATAAAAATATGGAGCAGAGGTCCATCAGTGGCTATTAGCCACAGTGTATATATATTTTGGGCACTGTGTGACACAGAGTGTTGGACTGGATGGGCCATTGGCCTGATCCAACATGGCTTCTCTTATGTTCTTATGTTCTTATGTCCCCCAGTCTCACCCTTTTCCTCACTACTCCCTTCCTGCCCAGAGACCCCCTGGCCTGTTCCTCGGCCCCAAGGTAGATTCCTCCATAACTCCCACTGTCTCAAATTAATTCTTTGCCCATCTCTCTCTCTCCTTTCAGGCACTGCGTCCAAGCCCAATATCCTTACCTTCCTTCAGTCCCCTCCCCTGGATTCCAGTCCTTTTCTTTTCCCAACCACCCAGCCCAACTTTCCACGTGTTCTCAACCCTTGGCTTCCCTGCTTGCCCAAACTTATTCTTCCTGTTACTTGGACCTCTGAGAACTTCCTGGAGGTAACCTGACTGTTCACTACCTTTACAGAACAGCACTGTTTCACAACAAAGTATCTCATTATAAGCACAGTCCCAATTGCAGAGACTGGGTCTGAGAACAGACAAGTCAGATCTTTCTATAAACCTGAGAGGACCTCCAGGTTTGCAGGAAAATGTGAACATAAGAACATAAGAGAAGCCATGTTGGATCAGGCCAATGGCCCATCCAGTCCAACACTGTGTCACATAAGAGAAGCCCTGTTGGATCAGGCCAATGGCTCATCCAGTCCAGCACTCTGTGTCACACAGTGGCCAATATATATAAACACTGTGGCTAATAGCCACTGATGGACCTCTGCTCCAAATTTTTATCCAATTCCCTCTTGAAGCTGGCTATGCTTGTAGCTGCCACCACCTCCTGTGGCAGTGAATTCCACATGTTAATCACCCACTGGGTGAAGAAGTATTTCCTTTTATCCGTTTTAACCTGACTGCTCAGCAATTTCATTGAATGCCCACGAGTTCTTGTATTGTGAGAAAGGGAGAAAAGTATTTATTTCTCTACTTTCTCCATCCCTTACATTATTTTGTAAACCTCTATCATGTCACCCTGCAGTCGACGTTTCTCCAAGCTAAAGAGCCCCAAGCGTTTAACCTTTCTTCATAGGGAAAGTGTTCCCAACCTTTAATCATTCCAGTTGCCCTTTTCTGCACTTTTTCCAAAGCTATAATATCCTTTTTGAGGTGCGGTGACCAGAATTGTACACAGTATTCCAAATGAAACCACACCATTGATTTATACAGGGGCATTATGATACTGACTGATTTGTTTTCAATTCCCTTCCTAATAATTCCCAGCATGGCGTTGGCCTTTTTAATTGCAAACGCACACTGTCTTGACATTTTCAGTGAGTTATCTACCACGACCCCAAGATCTCTCTCGGGGTCAGTCTCTACCAGTTCACACCCCATCAACTTGTATTTGTAGCTGGGATTCTTGGCCCTAATGTGCATTACTTTGTACTTGGCCACATTGAACCGCATCTGCCACGTTGACGCCCACTCACCCAGTCTCAACAGATCCCTTTGGAGTGCCTCACAATCCTCTCTGGTTCTCACCACCCTGAACAATTTAGAGTCATCAGCAAACTTGGCCACTTCACTGCTTACTCCCAACTCCAAATCACTGCTTACCGTCCTCCACTGCGAAGACTGCCCATTTATACTCACTCTCTGCTTCCTATTACTCAGCCAGTTTTTGATCCACAAGAGGACCTGTCCTTTTACTCCATGACTCTCAAGCTTTCTAAGGAGCCTTTGATGAGGAACTTTATCAAAAGCTTTCTGGAAGTCAAGGTAAACAATATCTACCAGGTCTCCTTTGTCCACGTTTGTTCACCCCCTCAAAGAAACGTCACAGGTCAGTGAGGCAAGATCTTCCCTTACAGAACCCATGCTGAGTCTTCCTCAATAACTCGTGTTCATCAATGTGCCTACTCATTCTGTCCTTGATAATGGTTTCTACCAGCTTTCCTGGTATTGAAGTCAGACTGACTAGCCTGTAGTTACCGGATCTCCTCTGAAACCCTTTTTAAAGATGGGGGTGACATTTGCTACCTTCCCGTCCTCGGGAACAGAGTCAATGAAAGATTGCATATTTTTGTCAGAAGATCCACAAGTTCAACTTTGAGTTCTTTTAGAACTCTTGGATGTATGCCATCCGGACCTGGTGACCTATTAGTTTTTAATTGGTCCATCAGTTGTAGGACTTCCTCTCGTCACCTCAATCTGGCTCAGGTCTTTTAACACCCCTTCCAATAGAAGTGGTTCCAGAGCAGGCAAACACTTCTCATCTTCCACAGTGAAGACGGAAGCAAAAAATGCATTCAGCTTCTCAGCCATTTCCCTATCCTCCTTCAGTAATCCTTTGACCCCTTGGTAATCCAAGGGCCACACTGCCTCCCTGGCTGGTTTCCTGCTTCTAATATATTTGAAGAAATTTTTATTGTTGGTCTTTATGTTTTTTGCAATATGCTCCTCATAGTCCCTTTTTTGCCTGCCTGTTCACAGTCTTTCATTTGATTTGCCATTGCCTGTGTTCCCTTTTATTAATCTCACTCGGACTAGCTTTCCACTGGACTACTAACTACCACATGTCTTGAATGAATCACTCCATCCCAGTGGCTTGCTGCTATTCAACAGCAGCCACTGCATGAATGCCAGTAAGGTGTACTGGTCAGATTCAGACTAGTTGTCATGGGCTGGCCAGGGTTCAAGGATAATGAAGACTCCTCAGGAGAAGAGAAGGCCTGTGTAGCTATCTCTGAGTTAACAGAAACCAGTCAGCAGGAAAATAAACAACAGGCTTGTCAGGATTCACAGCTCACAGCTGGTGCAGAGCCACAGACATCCTCCATCCCTGGTGAAAGTCAGCCCTCCAGCATCACCTACACCAAGGGTGGCCAACGGTAGCTCTCCAGATGTTCTTTTGCCTACAACTCCCATCAGCCCCAGCCAGGCCACCCGAACTACACCCTTAGAGTGCTGCAGACAAAGGCTAAGAATAGAGTTATAGGCAAGGAGACTGCTAGGCATGGATGCAATATGTGTGTTTGTTGCTGAGCCACTGACCCTGCCTTGCTGGATGTTTCAAACTCTTGACCTTTCAAATTGCATGACCTTGCTTTGCCTGCCTCCTGGGACTCTGACTCTTGCAGTCCACAACCGCGAGCTGCCTGCCTCCTGAAACCCTGATCCTTGGATAACATAACTTTGCTGTGTCTGACTTAAGAGAAGCCATGTTGGATCAGGCCAATGGCCCATCCAGTCCAACACTCTGTGTCACATAAGAACATAAGAGAAGCCATGTTGGATCAGGCCAGTGGCCCATCCAGTCCAACACTCTGTGTCACATAAGAACATAAGAGAAGCCCTGTTGGATCAGGCCAGTGGCCCATCCAGGCCAACACTCTGTGTCACATAAGAACATAAGAGAAGCCCTGTTGGATCAGGTCATTGGCCCATCCAGTCCAACACTCTGTGTCACATAAGAACATAAGAGAAGCCCTGTTGGATCAGGCCAGTGGCCCATCCAGGCCAACACTCTGTGTCACATAAGAACATAAGAGAAGCCCTGTTGGATCAGGCCAGTGGCCCATCCAGGCCAACACTCTGTGTCACATAAGAACATAAGAGAAGCCATGTTGGATCAGGCCAGTGGCCCATCCAGTCCAACACTCTGTGTCACCTAAGAACATAGGAGAAGCCCTGTTGGATCAGGCCAATGGCCCCTCCAGTCCAACACTCTGTGTCACATAAGAACATAGGAGAAGCCATGTTGGATCAGGCCAGTGGCCCCTCCAGTCCAACACTCTGTGTCACCTAAGAACATAGGAGAAGCCCTGTTGGATCAGGCCAATGGCCCCTCCAGTCCAACACTCTGTGTCACATAAGAACATAGGAGAAGCCATGTTGGATCAGGCCAGTGGCCCCTCCAGTCCAACACTCTGTGTCACCTAAGAACATAGGAGAAGCCATGTTGGATCAGGCCAGTGGCCCATCCAGTCCAACACTCTGTGTCACCTAAGAACATAGGAGAAGCCCTGTTGGATCAGGCCAATGGCCCCTCCAGTCCAACACTCTGTGTCACATAAGAACATAGGAGAAGCCATGTTGGATCAGGCCAGTGGCCCCTCCAGTCCAACACTCTGTGTCACCTAAGAACATAGGAGAAGCCCTGTTGGATCAGGCCAATGGCCCCTCCAGTCCAACACTCTGTGTCACCTAAGAACATAGGAGAAGCCCTGTTGGATCAGGCCAATGGCCCCTCCAGTCCAACACTCTGTGTCACATAAGAACATAAGAGAAGCCCTGTTGGATCAGGCCAGTGGCCCCTCCAGTCCAACACTCTGTGTCACATAAGAACATAGGAGAAGCCATGTTGGATCAGGCCAGTGGCCCATCCAGTCCAACACTCTGTGTCACATAAGAACATAAGAGAAGCCCTGTTGGATCAGGCCAATGGCCCCTCCAGTCCAACACTCTGAGTCACATAAGAGAAGCCCTGTTGGATCAGGCCAGTGGCCCATCCAGTCCAACACTCTGTGTCACATAAGAACATAAGAGAAGCCCTGTTGGATCAGGCCAGTGGCCCATCCAGGCCAACACTCTGTGTCACATAAGAACATAAGAGAAGCCATGTTGGATCAGGCCAGTGGCCCATCCAGTCCAACACTCTGTGTCACCTAAGAACATAGGAGAAGCCCTGTTGGATCAGGCCAATGGCCCCTCCAGTCCAACACTCTGTGTCACATAAGAACATAGGAGAAGCCATGTTGGATCAGGCCAGTGGCCCCTCCAGTCCAACACTCTGTGTCACCTAAGAACATAGGAGAAGCCATGTTGGATCAGGCCAGTGGCCCATCCAGTCCAACACTCTGTGTCACCTAAGAACATAGGAGAAGCCCTGTTGGATCAGGCCAATGGCCCCTCCAGTCCAACACTCTGTGTCACATAAGAACATAGGAGAAGCCATGTTGGATCAGGCCAGTGGCCCCTCCAGTCCAACACTCTGTGTCACCTAAGAACATAGGAGAAGCCCTGTTGGATCAGGCCAATGGCCCCTCCAGTCCAACACTCTGTGTCACCTAAGAACATAGGAGAAGCCCTGTTGGATCAGGCCAATGGCCCCTCCAGTCCAACACTCTGTGTCACATAAGAACATAAGAGAAGCCCTGTTGGATCAGGCCAGTGGCCCCTCCAGTCCAACACTCTGTGTCACATAAGAACATAGGAGAAGCCATGTTGGATCAGGCCAGTGGCCCATCCAGTCCAACACTCTGTGTCACATAAGAACATAAGAGAAGCCCTGTTGGATCAGGCCAATGGCCCCTCCAGTCCAACACTCTGAGTCACATAAGAGAAGCCCTGTTGGATCAGGCCAATGGCACATCCAGTCCAACACTCTGTGTCACAGAAGAACATAAGAGAAGCCTTGTTGGATCAGGCCAGTGGCCCATCCAGTCCAACACTCTGTGTCACATAAGAACATAAGAGAAGCCATGTTGGATCAGGCCAGTGGCCCATCCAGTCCAACACTCTGTGTCACATAAGAGAAGCCATGTTGGATCAGGCCAATGGCCCCTCCAGTCCAACACTCTGAGTCACATAAGAGAAGCCCTGTTGGATCAGGCCAATGGCACATCCAGTCCAACACTCTGTGTCACATAAGAACATAAGAGAAGCCATGTTGGATCAGGCCAGTGGCCCATCCAGTCCAACACTCTGTGTCACATAAGAGAAGCCATGTTGGATCAGGCCAATGGCCCCTCCAGTCCAACACTCTGAGTCACATAAGAGAAGCCCTGTTGGATCAGGCCAATGGCACATCCAGTCCAACACTCTGTGTCACAGAAGAACATAAGAGAAGCCTTGTTGGATCAGGCCAGTGGCCCATCCAGTCCAACACTCTGTGTCACATAAGAACATAAGAGAAGCCATGTTGGATCAGGCCAGTGGCCCATCCAGTCCAACACTCTGTGTCACATAAGAGAAGCCATGTTGGATCAGGCCAATGGCCCATCCAGTCCAACACTCTGTGTCACATAAGAACATAAGAGAAGCCTTGTTGGATCAGGCCAGTGGCCCATCCAGTCCAACACTCTGTGTCACATAAGAACATAAGAGAAGCCATGTTGGATCAGGCCAGTGGCCCATCCAGTCCAACACTCTGTGTCACATAAGAACATAAGAGAAGCCATGTTGGATCAGGCCAGTGGCCCCTCCAGTCCAACACTCTGTGTCACATAAGAACATAAGAGAAGCCATGTTGGATCAGGCCAGTGGCCCATCCAGTCCAACACTCTGTGTCACATAAGAACATAAGAGAAGCCATGTTGGATCAGGCCAGTGGCCCATCCAGTCCAACACTCTGTGTCACATAAGAACATAAGAGAAGCCATGTTGGATCAGGCCAATGGCCCATCCAGTCCAACACTCTGTGTCACATAAGAACATAAGAGAAGCCTTGTTGGATCAGGCCAGTGGCCCATCCAGTCCAACACTCTGTGTCACATAAGAACATAAGAGAAGCCATGTTGGATCAGGCCAGTGGCCCATCCAGTCCAACACTCTGTGTCACATAAGAACATAAGAGAAGCCTTGTTGGATCAGGCCAGTGGCCCCTCCAGTCCAACACTCTGTGTCACATAAGAACATAAGAGAAGCCATGTTGGATCAGGCCAGTGGCCCATCCAGTCCAACACTCTGTGTCACATAAGAACATAAGAGAAGCCTTGTTGGATCAGGCCAGTGGCCCATCCAGTCCAACACTCTGTGTCACAGAAGAACATAAGAGAAGCCATGTTGGATCAGGCCAGTGGCCCATCCAGTCCAACACTCTGTGTCACATAAGAACATAAGAGAAGCCATGTTGGATCAGGCCAGTGGCCCATCCAGTCCAACACTCTGTGTCACAGAAGAACATAAGAGAAGCCTTGTTGGATCAGGCCAGTGGCCCATCCAGTCCAACACTCTGTGTCACATAAGAACATAAGAGAAGCCATGTTGGATCAGGCCAGTGGCCCATCCAGTCCAACACTCTGTGTCACATAAGAACATAAGAGAAGCCATGTTGGATCAGGCCAGTGGCCCATCCAGTCCAACACTCTGTGTCACATAAGAACATAAGAGAAGCCCTGTTGGATCAGGCCAATGGCCCATCCAGTCCAACACTCTGTGTCACATAAGAACATAAGAGAAGCCTTGTTGGATCAGGCCAGTGGCCCATCCAGTCCAACACTCTGTGTCACATAAGAACATAAGAGAAGCCTTGTTGGATCAGGCCAGTGGCCCATCCAGTCCAACACTCTGTGTCACATAAGAACATAAGAGAAGCCATGTTGGATCAGGCCAATGGCCCATCCAGTCCAACACTCTGTGTCACATAAGAACATAAGAGAAGCCACGTTGGATCAGGCCAGTGGCCCATCCAGTCCAACACTCTGTGTCACACACTGGCCAAAAAAGCCAGGCACCATCAGGAGGTCCATCAGTGGGGCCAGAACACTAGAAGACCTCCCACTGTGCCCCCCCAAGCACCCAGAATACAGAGCATCACTGCCCCAGACAGAGAGTTCCAACAATACACTGTGGCTAATAGCCACTGATGGACCTCTGCTCCATGATTATCCAATCCCCTCTTGAAGCTGGCTATGCTTGCAACCGCCACCACTTCCTGTGGCAGTGAATTCCACGTGTTAATCACCCTTTGGGTGAAGAAGGACTTACTTTTATCTGTTCTAACCTGACTGCTCAGCAATTTCATTGAGTGTCCACGAGTTCTTGTCTTGTGAGAAAGGGAAAAAAATAATTCTTTCTCTGCCTTCTCTATCTCATGCATAATCTTGTAAACCTCTATCATGTCACCCCTTAGGAACACATCACTTGAAGCCTGCAAAACCAGGACATCTAAGGGAACCTGGTTTGAATCCCCAGTGTGTCATGGACGCTTGCTGGGTGACCTGGGGCAGTCACTTTCTCTCAGCCCCATCTGCCTTGTGAAAATTAAAAGGAGGTGGGGAGAATGATATCAGATGCTTTTGCGTTCCCACCATGGAGAAAGGTGGGCTATAAATCAATGCATAATAAATATAACTAATTATAGGAGGCAGAGTAAAGGTAGAGTGGTTGGTGAGTGGAAAGGAGAGAAGGAAGCAAGGAAAGGGGAGATGATATGGGGACTGCCAGGGCAGGGGAAGGGAATATAATGTGGGGAGTGGAATACATAGAAAAGTGAAGTGCTCCCCACAAGTTGTTCCACACTTCTTGTCTCATTGGCCTGAGCAGTTAAAATATTTGTGAACGTTCTATGGCATCCCAGTCATTTGGCCAAGGCAGTGTGGTGTTTTGGCTTACAGTTCTTGCCAATTACAATCTGCTTGATGTCAATATTCACAGCAGTCAGTAGTGGGTTTTTTTAGACATTCCAGGGCTTTCTTTGTAGCAGGAGCTCCTTCGCATGTTAGGCCACACACTCCTGATGTAGCCAATCCTCCAAGAGCTTACAGGGCTCTTAGTACAGGGCCTACTGTAAGCTCTTGGGAGGATTGCCTACATCAGGGGTGTGTGGCGTAATATGCAAAGGAGTTTCTGCTACAAAAAACGCCCCCTGGACATTACAAAGTCCAGCTAACCTTGCATGAAGTGTTGGGGGAGCTTTCACGACTGGATACTTTGACTGAGGAGAAACGCTGCAAAGAACAAAGAAGAGACCAAAGTGGAGCCAGACCAGAGGTGGCAAAGCCTGGAATAAAACAGACCCAGAAATCGAGGGGACGGGACCTTTTATTACCAGCTGTTTTAGAGTATTTTGTAGAAAGACAGGATAGAGGAAATCTGAAGTGCTTTTATTTGTGTTTCTCATGTAAAGTGGCCTTCAGCTCTCCAGATGCTCTGCTTGGATCAGGTGAGTCTCTCTGTAATTGTGAAGCCCCCCTGGCTGAAGATGGACTGAGGCACCCCCTTCACCCCCAAGACCACTGCAGTGGGGGGGGGGCTATGGGAATATCAGCTGATCCTTCAATGGATCCCTCTCCCTCCTCCCATTTTCTGTGTTCAAGGAACACCCTAGAGAGGAAGGGATACAACTCACCTGATACTGCTGCTCTGTAGTCCCTTTTCTGTCTTTCTGCAGAGAGAACACCAGGAAGTCAGAGCCAGAAGGGGCACCCAGAGCCCATCCATCCACACACTCCTGAGCAGTGAAGCTGGCCTCTTGGGTTCTCAATCCCCCAGCCGATACTCCTCCAATTCCCTTTTAACCAACTTCCAAAAGCTTCCCCTAGCAACTCACGGTTAGTGTGAATGGCTGGGATGTCTTCTCATTCAGTCACTGGAGGAGAGAGAAATCTCCCCAACCCCCTCAGTATCAGAACAGAAGGAATCACTAGATTCCCCCCTCCCCGCAAGGAAAGACGCTTGACTCTGTGTAGAAATGTCCAGGAAGCAGGGAGGAAGCAGAAAGGCCTGGGTTCCTAGAATTGTAGCATACTGAAGAGAAACTGCTTTAAAATGAGAAATGTGTTTACACGAGAGGCATCCTACTAAAGTCAGCAGGGCTCAATTAACTCCCAGTTGTCTTAAGTTCTGGATGAAAAATCGGCCAGGAGACAAGATTGAACCCACGGCCCTTCCACCACCCAGGAATGTAGAATCTGTAGGGTTGCCATGAAAGGGTTATTTTGCTCTCATATGCAGAGCATGGGGGTGGACTAGAGGACCTTCAGGCCAGAGAAGACAGTCTCAGGAAGGGCTGGGGATTGTTCAGATGCTTGAGAGAGAAAGGCCAGCTAGAAGTACTTTAAATTAAACTAACAAATACAGACTTGGCAGCCCACTTTCAAAATGCCAGGGAGGGTTTGTGGGCACTGCTGAGAGCAACATCTGCCCCTGCTAGGGGCCCTGTGGCAGCCCCGTGACCCTCAGGCGGGATCTGCCACAAGAACCTCACACACACACACAAACACAGAGTTCAGCCCAGGCTCTCCCTGTTTACTTACTCCTGTAGAAGATGACCCCAGCCACCACCAGGATGAGAGCAACCAGAAGAACCACACCAACGATGACCAGAATGAGTCCCAAGTTGGAAGCTGAGGGTGAAAGGGAGGGTCAAAATGTCATTCTTATTCAGCGTGGCTGGCAGCAGCTCTCCAAAGCCTTGGAGTGGGGGGGGGGGGAGAGATTTCCCAGCCGAAGCGCCTCAAGTTGCTGGAGGCAGCCAGAATTACACAGAGGACTTTCCCCCTGCAACCTCCGCAGAGTTCCTGCTGCTCCCACTCTCCCTGCCAGAGAGGGGCCCCCAGAACCACCCTGGACATTCTTCCCCCCACCCCCCAGAACCCTTTAACACTGGGATGCAAGGAGCTGGTCAGCACCCCCAATGAAAGTCTAGGGATCTACTAGATGCTGCTTTAAACATGACCTTGCTGGAAGGCGACTTTTTATGGAGCCCCCCCTTTCCTCAAATGTATGCCTTCTGGACTTTGCCAGCCCCCACCCCAAGGGGACCAGCCCCCCCCCCCAACAGTCTCTCACCTGGCTCCTCCCAGGCCAAGTCCAGGGGCTCCGGCAGGCTGTTGTGCCCCACTCGGCACCGGTAGCGGTCCCTCTCCTTGGGGTCCACCTCGATGCTGAGCCAGGTGTGGTAGGTCCCGTCCGAGTTGGGGACGACACCCCCCGTCAGGGTCTCCGGCCTCCGGTCCTCCCCGTCCTTCATCCAGGCGACCTCGATCTCCTTGGGGTAGAAGCCGTAGAGCTGGCAGAAGAGGGTCTCCTGGCCATCGTGGCCCTCCTTGCGTCTCACCCTCCACACTGGGGCCTCTGTGGAAAGGGCAACGTCATCCTGTGTTAACACACGCTGCATCTCCTGAGAGGACACACTGGAGACTGGCCTTGAAGGGACCCCATGTGGTCATCCAGACCCATCCCAGATTGGATGCACCAAGCTTGCAGCATCTCCAAGAGATGAAGTAATCCACAGAAGTGGGTTCTTCAGCCTATACTTGGAAATTAGATTGTGGTTCTGAAACTGGCCTTGTGAGTCCCTTCACCGTTTTGGGGTGAATAGCCTTCCTTAACCCACATTTCAGGACCTTTTCCCCTAAATGATCCTTAGTATTCATTTTAGAGGATCAAGCAAGAAACACACACAAAGACTTTGCAGAGGAACCACACCAGGACATCTCAGGGCTACTAACCAGCCCGGTCAGCTTCAAGGAGCCAGAAAAAAAGATGTTGACAAAGATTTTTCTACTTTCTGCAAGATACGGTGGCCTCTGCACATGCTTAAGACTCTCAGCCCTCCTTACACTGATATTTTAGAGCTGTCTGTCAATAAAAGGGGCAGTCGGCTAAAGCCCCAGACACCTTTATCCTAAACTGTCACAATTTTTAACATCAAAAACAGTTTTCCATAACTTCTCAGGGGTAGCAGAAAGGACCCTCTAGATTTTTCTTCTCTCCATCCCCTCTTGGGGGGATCCCCCCACCCCTGATGTGATGTAATAACGAAGAGCACTTTAAAGACACCATCAGGCTCTGTAAATTTTAATACAACTGATTTTATATATGTGTGTTTTTACTGTTGTACATCGCCCTGAGCCTGGCACGAGCCAGAATAGGGCAATTAATCAAATGCAATTAATAATAATAATTTTTACACGTAGAGAACCCCTGCCCCGAAACACACACAACAAATTGACCTTCAAATTACAGATCAACTCGGTTTCCTCAGGCTAGATCCTAAAAATCACACAACACTGCTGCTGGGGGGCAAATGCAAGGATCCTCCTGTTTTTTGCATGCAGACCTCCACAAAGTACTGCCAGTTTAAAAAACATACACCCCCCCCCCCCACAGTCTACGCCTGGAAAATCATGGATCCAGTGCTTCCATAGTGCAAATGCCACACAGTGCAAAAACAAAGATCCAAAGCTGCACGGATCCTCATGGTTTTTTGAAGGAATCTTCTGAAATATACTTCAGAACCACAAATTAACTCCATACCAACTGAGTTCTCGGGGGGGGGGGGGGGGAGAAAAAGCAGACCCAGTGCTTTGTGGCCCTGTCACAACACAAACTCTTCTGTCCAAGGCACAAATCCTCCTGGATCTTCACAATTTGTACACAAAGTCCCACAAAACTTGTTGCCAGAATCCACACAACATCCATGTCCAGAGTGCAGAGGAACAGACCCAGACCCAGTACTTCTGCAAAACCACATGGCACAACATGGATTGAGGTCACAGACCCTCCTGACTTCACTCAAACATTAAATACAAAGAATTACTTTAAGGGAACTTTTATGCTCCATTGCCAGAGGATCTTTTAAAACTTGCAGAAAGAGGAATTATTCTAGTAGGTGACTTCAATAGTGAAGGCAATAATTAACAAGGGGGATGGAGAGGTCGATCAAGACATCAAATACTCCTACTTTGCCTTTTCTTTTTTGCATGTGGGAAAAGGCTTTTGATGGGGTGTTACTGGTCAGTTAAAAGTTGATAACACGGTTGCACACTTGAGGATTTTGATAGCCATGGTCAGAAGGAGTTATTGAATCTGCATTCCTTGGATGTGTGTCCTTCAAAGTTTAAGAAAACTTTCATACAACCTAATCCTTTCGTCACACAGAGCTTTTGGAATGCCTTATAATCAACCTGCCTTCACACTAATGTGTTTCTATGCCGTAGTGTGTGTGTTTGACCAGAGGAAGGCCTTGAAATCTGAAATGTGTTTGGTCCCATTTAAATGTGGTTCAAAGTTGTCAGCCTAGAGATATTGAATTGTTGGTCCTTATTGTTTCATGGCTCTTGACCTACAACTGTTTAATTGTTTCATGATATATTGGTTGAGGATTTCTTCCTTCAAATATGCGCTACTTCAACAGCCAGAATGTGCCTATGTTTTTAAATATGAACTTTAGTTTAATAAATACATGTATTTTGTTTAATTTACTTCTTATGATTTTCTCTCACCCCAACCTTTGGGTATCCACTTTGTTGTTTCTGTAGGTTGGATTTGTTTTTGACAGTGTGGAACATAAATATTTACTGTAATGCTTAGACAAATTTGGTTTTGGAAGGAATGTTAAACAATGGGCAAAAATAATTTTTGAGGGAAAGATTCTAACATTAGTCTCTTTGCTGAGAACACAGTAATTTTTCTAACAGATCTGGGAAACTTGGCTGCCAATTTAGAAATTCTTACAAAGGAATACAGCAAAATTGCTGGCTATAAAGACTAAAGCAATTCTTTTTATTATGGATTAGAAGGTTTTCTTCTCAAAACTGGATTAGGAAAATCAAAATTACAAAAAAGTTACATACTTAGGAATTTAAAAGCAAAAAACAAGGAAAACTTACTGGGCAATAATTTTAAAGCAACAATTGCAGAAATAAACACATTTGCCCTTTGGAAGACTTATCAATTCTAGATCCAGGCGGGCAGCCGTGGTGTTACAAAAGCTCACACTTGGAATAAAACTCGGTTGGACTTAAAGGTGCCACTGGACTCCCAACTTTGCTTTATCAATTCTAGGTCAGACAAATGCAGTAAAGATGATGCTGATATAAAAATAATTATATAACCTTAAACTTATGAATTATGGTAAATGAGTTTATAGTAAAGGTAAAGGTAGTCCCCTGTGCAAGCACCAGTCATTTCCGACTCTGGGGTGAAGCTGCTTTCATGTTTTCACAGCAGACTTTTTATGGGGTGGTTTGCCATTGTATTCCCCAGTCCTCTACACTTTCCCCCCAGCAAGCTGGGGACTCATTTTACCAACCTCGGAAGGATGGAAGGCTGAGTCAGCCTTGAGCTGGCTACCTGAACCCAGCTTCTGCCGGGATCGAACTAAAGTCATGAACAGAGAGCTTGGTCTGCAGTACTGCAGCTTTACCACTCAGCGCCACAGGGCTCTTAAATGAGTTTATAGGGGACAGTAAAAAACCTAAACTGGCCAGTAATACAAAGTAAAAGCAAAGATGGTGAACTGGGACAGCAAAAGGATGACCTGGGGTCAAAATTCTTCAGAAATAGTCACTGAGTGGTATTATGTAAAGGTGCCACAGAAGACATTTCTGTGGGCACACAAAAATAAAAGTGTACAATCATGAGAATTGGATTTTTAACAGGTTATGAGTATTTGGGATAGTGATAAGAAAAACACCTCTTTAATTGCATCTGCAGTGAGAGATCTTGATAAATATCAACATATTAAATGTGACTCATTAGTAAATTGGAAATCTTATGGCATTGATACGTATATAACATTAATTAAAAGGAGTCCTACCTTGGACTTTCAGGAGAATGAAGAAACTAAAGCAATGGCAATATAAAAGGGTTTCATTTCCTATAACTAAAGTTTCTTGAATAAAAGTATACACGAAGGCTTAGGAATAAGAAAATTAACAAAAAGTAGAGAACTGATCCATATCAAAAACAGGAGTGACTATTTTCTAAAACTGGTAAAATTCTACATAAAGAGGGTAGCACCTCAAAGCAATCATTTCCATCTGAATGGGGAACTATTTGAGATGAAATTCCAGAAGAAAAATTGAAATTTGTTTTTCCATACTTTCCATTTGTTTATCCTCTATTGGTTTTTTAAACTTTGAGAAAATTTAATAAACATGACACAGAAAGGGGACTTGAGACCACAGAAACCATCTGTTGGTGCTGCATGCGACCAAAGTTGCCTTCTGTGGTGCACGTGCAGGGAAAAATACTGGCTCTCAGTTGTTGTTGACATGAGGAACTGTAGCTGAAGTGTGGATTTTCCGTTCCTCTGAGGTCGTCTTGTTGACCCCATACTCATTTCTGAAAGGAGTCCTAACTGACCTTTCAAAGGATCACAGAGCCGCCAGAGTTACCTTCGCAAGAGAGGGAAGTCAGCTCATCTTCTCGAGTGACCAGTTTGGCAAAAGGAGCAGGGAGGCTGCAGCGGGATGTGGGGAGGCTCCGCTTCAGTTCCCAAGGACGCCACGGGGGGAAATGGCTGTGGTGGGGAGGCCCCCTGCTCCCTCCCCCCCCCCCGGCCTCCAGGCCCCGGGCAGGAAAAGTCAGGCAGAGAGGAAGGAAACGAGTCATTCAGATGGAGTAGCAGCAAGGGGAGCCAGGGCCATGTTCGCCCTCTCTGCCCCCCCCCCCCCCAATAAAGGCTTCTGCACGCGCCCTTTGCGGGGGGTGGGGCCAGTGGGGGGGCAGGCTGTGCCCTTCTGCCAGGGAGGGGCCTCGGAGGGCTCAGCCAGCAGGGGGGGGGCGCAGAAGCGGGGGGGGGGGCGGGGAGCTCAACCAGGGACGCTCTTTTGTCGGTGAAGTGACCCCCCCTTCCCCCCCCCCGGGGCTGCTCTCACCTGTCCTCAGGAGGCTCTCCTGGCCGTAGCCCAGGTACCTTCCCAGCCACTCCACGCAGCTCTCCTCCAGGTAGGCGTTGGCGCGTTGGGCCTCATGGGCCTCGCCCTCCCACCTCCGCTTGGTCTCCTGGGCCTGGGGGACGGGGGCCGTCCAGGTGAGGGTGTGCCTGTCCAGGGCGAGGAAGTCCTCCCCGTCGTAGGCGAACTGGATATGCCCCGCAATGAGCCGCCCGTCCGGCCCCACCTCGCAGCTGGTCATCCACTGTATAATGTGGAGCCCTGCAAGAGACACACAAGGGGGGGGGGGGTCTCTGAGGTCCCCCTGCTTTGCGGGGGGCCTCTCTCCCCCCGCACACACTTGAAGGGCGGGAGGAGGCTGCAGAGCGCCCACCCCTCCTGGCGGGCGGGGTCTCTCGGCTTTCCCCAAGGGCCGCCCCCGTCCCAGGAGCCCTCCTCCCGAGGAGAACAAACAGTTGCCATTTCTGGACACTTGGAGGGGGGAGGGTGCTGCTATCGTAAGAAAAAATAGGGGGAGGGGGAGTCATTAGCTCTTAGGGTGGCCAACGGTAGCTCTGCAGAGTCTTGCCTACAACTCCCATCAGCCCCAGCAAGCACGGCTGATGGGAGTTGTAGGCAAAAACATATGAAGAGCTACCTTTGGCCAGCCCTGCATGGATTCTGGTATAATCGGGAAGGGGATCTTTCTCTCCCAGATCCCCCAGGGTTGCTCTTCTCTCCCACATGCCAACATGGCGCAAACTCCAGGACGACCCTCGGAAATGCCCCTATTTGTCTGTGTGTGTGTGTGGGGGGGGGAATAGCGCGGGGGGGGGGGGGAGGATTCCTGCCCTGCCCAATATCGAAAGGGAAGCCCCCTTGGACCTCAGGGGAGATGATGGCTGCTGGGAAATCCTGCTCAGTCCAAACAGTTACTTAGCATTACATATGCTAAACCCACTTTCACCAAGTACAGCGATATATCCACAGTATTCCAATGTATTTCTCTTTTAGGATAGTGTATCAGAATAATGCTTTTGTTCTGACAGACTCAAACAAGGGATATTGGCTGTTTAGCTCATTACATATACTAAACTCATCTCCCACTATATTTTAATGTGTTTTTTCCTAATGGCAAACTAGAATGATGTATATATTTATGTTGCATGTTAAAAGGTCAATTAGTTGGACAGGAAAAACCTCCGGGAAAGAAATGCCTTCTTTTTGACCCAGGTTTATTAGCAATAGAATAACTAACAGGCAGTCTCACATTCTGACATGTTACTGTTTGATGGTTTCCCATGCTCATGCAACCCAGATCAAAGGCTTTCTGAATTTGTTAATTTTACTATTCTGCTATTGGGTTTTAAGTTTGTACCACTTGGCATTCCAAACCCCACCAGCTATATGTGGCTCTGCTTACTGTACCTCATTCCTCATCTGAAGAAGTGTGCATGCACACCAAATCTTCCCTTCTGAATAAAACGAAGTTGGTCTTAAAGGTGCAATCAACTCCTATTTTGTTCTGCTCAGTCCAGACACTCAATCCCCACCCCCCACCCTCCAGCTTGAAGGGGAGGGAGAAAAGCTGCAGGAAGAGTGCTCTGTGGGGCCAACCAGTGGGGCTACCTTCCCTGCTTCAGAAGGGGGGCTCTCCTGCAGGAATTGGGGACCAATTTCCAGGGGGGGGGGGGGGTTGCAGTGGCATGCAGAATCTTGCTGTAGGGTCAGAGTCCAAGAGAAAGGAATAATCTGAACAGCCATGACTTCATTCCTAAAGAGTCTTGCTGGGAGCCAATAAGAGGACATTCTGGAAACATATTTCCCACCCCCTTCAGTTTCAACTGTCTCCTGGAAATTAAAACTAACGGGGGGGGGGGGGGGGAATGAGAAACCCTCTCAGTTTTTACTAAGCTTAAATAATTTTATGGCTCCAAATCCAAATATATGTGTGGGGGGGGGGAATGCTAGAAACATCAAAATGCAGGATATTTTACATGGGGCCAGACTATAATCCCACACAGCCACAACTGGGATAGAGACTTGAAAACCCACGGGGGGGGGGGGGGGGGACCCAACTTTTTGTTTTTAAGGAGCTTTCCCAGAATTTCTCATTGGAAAATTTGAGCACCCACTGGAAAAAACTCTGGTGAAAAATTTTCTCCTTTAAAATGAAAAAATGCTTCTGAAGGGAAAACATCTCATTTTAAATGGGAAAAACCCAGAAATAATCATACATTCTGAAACCACTCAGTCTTTTCAGTATTATGAAGTTGAGCTGAATTTCCCTCCTATTGTGACTTTATTATTATAGAGTTTGCATCCAAAGAATGCACTTTCTTCTGTTTCCTGACAGAACTTTTCTCCCTTCAACTTTCCCGCTTCCCTCAGAGATAACAAAATTAAAGATCCACAGGCTGCGGTTGCATCTGATGCAGCAGGTTCCAGCTGTTTCTCAAATACAGACTGGCCATTTTCTTACAGAAAAGGTATTTATTCAGAGCATGAAGTTCCACAGACTTGTGCCAAACAGGCAATGGCCAGCCACCCCTGCTCAGCTTTTGCCTTGGAAACGCCACAGGCTGGAGCTGCTAAGAGTCGGCTGTCACTGGGTGGCACATTCACGTTACATGTCAACAGAGCCATAAAAGATGCATTCCATGTAGTTAAATTGGTAAAAGACGCTTAGGTGTAACAGCGAAGTAAGTATTGTGTCTACTTCAGTTTCCCCCTGGGGGGGGGGAAGAGAAAGAACCTTTTTGTGTGCTTTCAGAATTTCTAAATGTTCAATCCTTTGTGCTAGGCATAGAAGGGAAAGTTTCTTATATAGATAGTTGTTCTTGGAAACTGGAATACCATAGCTCTAATTTTATTAATAGACAGTGGAACTACCAAACCATAACACTTTGGGGAAGATGTTTATTTCTAAAATTAACTGTATTCCATACTCCTTTCCATTCTCTTTGTATTTTCATTTCAAAGTGACTTATTAAATCAAATTTGGAAAGCTGATGGCAGGGTACACGAGGGTTGGTAGCCGGTCAAGTGTCACAGTTCTAGCCAAAGAAAGGGGACAGACAATTTTCTCGTCCATTACTTTTCTGCAGAATTTTCACGTATTTCTAAAGACCAATTCTTGTGTAAAATTAACAGTAGTGTCTGGATGCCACTGCCAACACATTAGGCAAGCCAGGCATTTACAAAATTTGGTTTTGGTGTGGTTGTGCCCAAGAATTGTGGAAGTCCACACAGATGTTTTAAAAACCATCCAAAAACTTACAAATAAATGCATCTGTGTGGGTCAGCAGGTCAAATAAGAAACAGGGCTGAAATGCTTATTCTTGTCTCTTCTCACATGGTGGACAGAACCTCCCTTCTGATATGGACCCCACAAGTCCTGTCACTGATGAGGGCTCCAAGCTGACCTCTGTGGACCAAAGTCCAAACTGAGAGTGGTCAGCCAGGCCCAGAGCACTTCAGGTGCAGCTCTCAGGTGCACTAAAATTAGCCTGCCACAAGTTTGCAGAGCTTTTGAGAGTTATTTTCTTCCACTGAGGAAAGGAAAGGAAAGTTCTTGTATTTGACTTGAAATTTTATCAAAGATTATCCCGATCAAAGTATTTTTCACAAAAACTTTTCAGTTTCTTTAAATTTCTTTAAAATCACACATGATACATTTCTTCCTTACAATATAGGAGATTGTCAGCCGCTCTGAGTCTCTGCTTCAGAGAGAAGGGCGGGGTATAAATCTGCAATTCCTCTTCTTCTTCCCCAAATCAAATATTGCAGCTCAAGAGAACACAAAATTAACACTAAACACTTGTTAAATCTTCAGAACTATACAGAAGTCCAGACAAATGCCATATGGTAAATCAGATCAGGTTCTATTTAGGGTGCTGGACATTTCCCCAATTCATAAGGCTTTGAAGGTGTTCCCTTTATGAATTATGGCAAGAAATGAATGTGACTCCACATTCCACTAGATGGGCTGTTTTTATTTATTTCTTTTCACTGAATGTGGGCCTAGCTCCATTTGACCTGTGCCCACCTGCTGCGCATTCATTCCCCACAGGATGCTTACAAAAGGCCTTACAATCATGGCCAGAAAATTCTGCTCTCTCTCTCACCCTTGTTTTCTTCAGACATCCCACCTGTGAAGATTTCTGGCAAACTCCACTGCTTGTGCTATTTGGTGTCACGGGGGCTGGTCATTAAAGGCATCACGTGGTTTTGGTTCTTGGCTTTTACAACAAACCAACATGGCTTCCTGTAGCCAATGTTACATGCATTTCGATATTTTAATTTACATTTTTGTAAAAAATCAAACTTTTTAAAAAAGTGCCATCAGTCTTCTTATTGCTGGAGAAGGGGATGAGAACACACCTGAGAGCTGGGCAAGCAGAGGAGGCTGCCCCTCGCTAACTGCAGGTGAGTCCAGGTGGGCCCACCCAGAGTCCCCCCCCCCCTTCCCTCAGCCCTGCCAAGATGCTGGTGGCTCAGCCAAGCCAGGTGGGGAGAGCAGCTGCCCTTGGTGACATCTGCCTTTGGAGCATCCCCATCTTCCTCCTGCCTGGTCCCCTCACCCTCCGGCCTCCCCCAAATGTGGGAGGGGGAATCTGAGTGCCTGAGTCACTGCCACAGGGTGGATCAGAAAGCTAAAAAAGCTATTTCACCCAACTTTAATTCTTTGGCAGTTGTGTGCACAAACTTACTTCAGAGGAAGACGTCTCTGCCCAGCACTGGGATTACTAGAAACTGTATTTTAATTCAGGCCAATCTCCCCTGGAGGTTTGGGGGGGGGGGGGGGGGGCGGGGAGGACTCCATGTTTCAGCAAACATGAATTTTTGCTTAATGGATTTCACTAATGTATTCTGAAATTTTTCCAAGTGCCAGTGCTACTAATTTTTGAAGGAAAACACGCAATATGTGGTTCTGCTGCAGGTTAAGATGAAATCAATATGATTCATAAAATGTGTTTTCTGAGCATCCAGTGTGAGCAGTGAAGGTCCCATTTATGAAATGTGATCCTTTGCTGCCACCTAGTGGTGGAACATGCATTACTCATGAAGAGAGTGGGAAGGCAGGTAATGTCAGGAGCCAGACAGGGAGAGAAATATCTGGTCTATTTTTACAAGAGCTGCATTGGCTGCCGGTTTGTTTCAGAGTCCAATTCATGGTGCTCTTCATGACCCTTCAAGCTTTTTGTGGCCCACATTTCTGCAGAAAGTTCTTCTCCTCCTCACAGATATTCCCATGCACTGATTCTGCTCCTCAGGCTGCGACCTGCTGGCTGCTCCACCGCTAAAGGCTGCCTGCCTGGCATCACCCACAGCCTGGGCCTCCTCCATTACAACACCCTGTCCGCCCCCCCCCCCATGGTGAAAGCGACTCCCAGAGGGGGTGAGGGGTGTGCCAGCTTTACAAATTTGCAAGTGATGCCACTAAAACCACATTTTCGATCATGCTTTGTAAGCCGCCTTGAGGCATGAGGAACAGAAGGGATATGTTTTAATAAATAAAGGAATAATTTCTTTTGTAGATACTTCTGTGCTGCAAATGCCATGGACTTGCAGTTAACTCAAAATCAATTTCCTAAGGCGGGGTCGCCAATGGTAGCTCTCCAGATGTTTTTTTGCCTACAACTCCCATCCGACCTAGCCAGCATGGCTGATGGGAGTTGTAGGCAAAAAACATCTGGAGAGCTACCATTGGCCACCCCCATCCTAAGGGATGTGTGGCAGTTGATACCACCAATGAAGGGGATTCCCTCAGATGGAACTCTCCAATTGATGAAGGTCCAAATATTACTAACATTTTTATTTTGGAGAGCAAACGCCCAGAAAGTGGGCAAAGGGAGCTTGGACTCTGAAAATCTCATCCCCCAAAATCTGCTTGATCTCTGAGGGGCTCCCGGACTTGAATCCAGCTGCTCAGAGAATAGAGCCAGAAGCAGAAAGCAGACACCTTCTGAAGAAGGTTCCAGAAAGCCCAAACCTGCTTCCAGGTTGCCCCAAAACAATATCCCCTACATAACAGAGACAACCTGAGAACTGTGGGGAAAGCACTATTATGTCATGGGGGGGGAGTCCCTTCCTGGAATCCCACCCCCAAGACAAGAGTCGTTTCCTCTTTTTGTGCTGAGAAAACAGAAAGGCTCTGAGGCAGAGGTGACCTCACAATTGTGAACAAGTACACCAGCTGAAGCAGCATAGCCAGGCATCCTTGAGGGAGGGCAGGGTGGTTTAGTGGTCAGAGGGAGGAACAGGATCTGGAAGACCCAACACTCTCCCATGGAAGTTTGCCAGGAGATCTTGGGCCTGTCAAAAACTCTTGGCTTAGCCTATCTCACAGGGTTGTTATGTGGATAAAATGGAGGCAAAGGGAATGAGGCAAGCCAAAAGTGAACCCACCAATACAGAAGAAGCATCTTTCCGGCAGGCTCTTTGGAGACACTGGAAGATGTTACAGGGATTCAACGTTTGTCCTTCTCAGAGGGAAGAAGATGGTCAACCAGTAGTTCTCTCTGTGCCTCTGTTCCTCCCCTCTTCCCCCAAGATGGGGCATCAGCTGACCATGCCTCTGTCAAGACGCAAGGGCCTTTTGGGGCCCGCTGGATGTGGAGATGCTGCCTGGCTCTCCGGGGGCCTTTCCAAGCAGGGCCTCTTGGATTTCACCCCCTTTCGTGAGCCTGATGGGGGCTCTTCCCTCCTGCCTCGGGTGCTGGCTGCAGAGTCCTGGGTCTTCTCTGGTTCCTATGGGAGCCCGTGCCTTTTCTCTAGCCCTTCCTCAGAGGGTGATGGGAACCCTCCTCCGCAGGGACCTCAGGAGCACCACACTGCTCCAGTGGGGGGGGGGGGAGCTGTCTCTCTTCCCCTGCCTCCCAGCTGCCACCCACCCTCCCCCACTGGAGCACCAACCAGCTGCTCGCAGGGCCCTCCTCCTGCTGTCTCTGCCTGGGCTCTGCTGCCCGCCCAGAGAGGGGGGCTCTTCACAGCTCACGGGGGAGGGGGGCTCACTGCCACTGCTCATGGGAGCAACCACGCTGCCCTCCTCTAAGCTAAAGCGGAGCCTGTTCCAGAGTCCAAGCCAGCAGGCTCCCCTCTTGAACCCCCACCCAACCCTATCTCCCCTTTAGCTTCCCCCAAGTGTGTGTATGGGGGGCGGGGATATCTTTCCCACAGGGATTGGTCTCTCCTCTCCTTATTCCCTCCTGAAGGCAGGGAAGGGAACTCCCTGTGTGTGTTTTGGGCCAAAGTCTGCTTCCAAGAAAAGAACACCCTTCAGGAGGTGGTGCAAGGGCAGAACCCCTGCAACCCACAGATCGTGAGGGAATCCATGAGCCCCCCACCACCCCCTGCTCTCCCAGCCACAAAAAGCCCTGTGAGAGTCTCCGCCTGGCTACTGAGGGGGCTGTGCTGGCAGTTTCAGCAGAAAGAAGTCACCACAAGCTGGGTTTTGCAAGGCGTGAGATGGAGGGAGGAAGATTATCTGGACAGGGAAGAACTCCACCCTGTGGTGGTGGTGGTGGTGGGGAAGCATCAAATAGGTTGCCCTTACTTTAAAGCGGGAGAGACTGAAGAGAAGGGCTCCTGGTGTTCCTAGTGCAGCCCCCCCCTCACAGCAACAGCCGTGCAGAGAGCTTGAGGGGGGGGGCTCTCGTCAGGGTCTTGCTTGGAGGACACAGGGCCCAGCACCCCTCTTGCAGCTGAGTGGGGTGGGACCAGTGGATGCCTGGGGGGGGGAGACCTTGGGGGTGTCAGAGGTGGGCTCCCTGAGCTCTGAGAGGAAGGTAGGCATGGTCCAAGAGCAATGGGGGGGGGGGCTGAAGTGGGCCTGAACCACCCATAGCAGCCTTCCCTCTGCTGCTGCTTCTATGTCCCCCCCAGGCCTGCAAGCTGAGCCTAGCGGGAGGGCACCTCCAGCCCAGGAAGAGACCCAGCCCCCTCCCTGGGGAAATTGGGAGGGGAGAGATTCCTAGGAGGAAATAGTGCAGGATGGGCAGAGGGAAGTGGGAGGGGGGAGATCCCCAACTACTATTGCCTTCTCTCAGGTAATGGGAAGGGGGTGGTGTCAGGCTTTTTTCTTTTTTTGGGGGGGGGGGGGGCTGCTGTCTACTGGATCTGCTTCCCCTACAGAAGTTGCATTTCTCCCATCTAGAACTGGGTGGTGTCATCAGCCCCTCCTCCCATGGTGGGGGCTGCTACCAAAGGGGGGGGGTCACCTTTGATTCCATCCCCCAACAGTGGTGAGGCAGGGCCCTCTTTAGCCTTTAGGGGTGGGAGGGGGCTGTCACCTGAAGGGGGGGGGACACATGAATTTCTGAAGTAAAAAAAACACAAGTTTATCTCCAGGGAGAAGCACCCCCCCACACACACACACACATATAAAGTCCTCCCTTCTTCCATCAGGCAGCAGCCCCCTGGGGGAGGGATTGCCGTACCCACTTCCTTTCATCCCTCCTCTCTTGTGGGGGATGACCCAACCCCATTCCACCCCAGGATGGCCAACATGCCTTTGATCTCCCCCTCTGGGGCCAAGGGGAGACACAGTTGCCCACTCCCCTCCCCACATATCTGCTTCAATGAGGGGGGCTTCTTCCCCCTCCCTCCTGAGGTGTAGCCCCTCCCCCTCCTCTTGCCCTGGGGAGGGGGGATGCTATGGCCAGCCCTTCCCCCTCCCCTCACCTGTGCTGTTCTTCTGGTGGAAGCGATCCCGCAGCGTCACCAGATTCCTTCTGAACCGAGCTTCTATACGCCGCTTCTTCTGGGTCTCCCACTCCCAGTGGTCAGCCTTGTATTCCACCACCTTTTCCATCCAGGGGACTTGAGGTGCAGCCTTCTTTGTGATGCTGTCATAGCGATCGATGGGCTGGTCGTCCACGTAGCCCACCGTGATGAACTGGGGCAGCCCCGAACCAGGCTCAGACACTGCTGTGTGGAAGTACCGCATAGAGTGGGGGGAGGAGGAACCTGGGACAAAGAGAAAGGGGGGCAGAGTTAAGGGGGCTGCCATTGAGGAAGGGCTCCCCAGACCCCCACCCCTCTTTGGAGACCCAGGCTAAATGGGGGGATGAAAGAGGAGAGGGAAACAAAATGAGGCAACAGGTTCTGAGAAACGGGGAGAGGGGATATGAGGGCAAGGAAGAGGATTAGAGGCTACATAAGGTTGCCAACTTCCAGGTGGGACCTGGGCATCTTCCAGATGCACTACTTATCACCAGACATCAGAGATATCAGTTCCTCTGGAGAAAATGGCTCCTGGGGAAGGCGGAGTCTATAGCATTCGACCACCCCTAAGCTCTTCCCCTTCCCTCTGCTCCACCCTGAAATCTCGGTTTCTTCAGAAGAAAACAGAACAGAACTACTTTGGCTCACTGGCAACGCCTGCCTGGATGACCCCACGTAGAAATTGATTTTTAAAAACTTAACACAACTACTTTTTTAAAACTTTTTTAAAATTTTTAAAAACTTAACACAAAATCTCCTGTAGCCTATATTTTGGGCAAGGGGAGAAATGTGGTGAGTCCTTTATAGGAAATGATCCCAGAACAAAGACAATCTTGGAAAGAAAGGGAGGGAGGGAGGGAGGGAAAAAGGGAGGGAGAGAAAAAGGAAGGAAGGAAGGAAGGAAAAGATGGAAGTTCAGACCAATGTCTGAGTTCTGCAGCAAAGTACCCACACATTGTCCCACTCAAAAGGAGGCCCCCGATGTGGCAAATACCAAGGTCCTGATGTGGGGAACTGCAGGTTTGCCCCATGCAGAAAGACTGGAGGGGGAAAGCAGGTGCAGCAGAAATTTCCAAATAATCCAGAACAACCAACAGGTTTCCAAGATTTTTGTATTTTCTCCTGATGATACTGAGAAACATAAAAAGATCCAGAATTTTCTGAGGACTCCTGCATTTTCCTATGTTTTTTCTTTGCCTCTTATGGGGACACACGACTGCTCCGCCTGTTCTACGTTTTGATTCATTATTTTTAAAACCCCGTAATCCCCTTTGTGTTGAAGGGAGAAAAGTGCAGTGGAGTTAAATAAGTAAATAAGGCAGAGAAACTGAAGTCAACGCAGCACTGACTGTCTTTTCAAACCTAATCTTCTTTATTGTGAGAACATTAAAATGGTTACAGACTGTCAGATAAAACCAGATTGGGAGGTATATTTTTCAGACTGTCACTGCATTCATTTTATCCAAACAAATTAAGGATCCCTGCAGGGCTTGGAGAAAGATCTGCAGGCCAACAAAGTGGCATCCCATCACAAAAACACACAGGGCTTTTTTTTGTAGCCGGAGCTCCTTTGCATATCAGGCCACACCCCCTTGATGTAACCAATCCTCCAAGAGTTTACAGGCCTCTTCGTACAGGGCCTACTGTAAGCTCTTGGAGGATTGGCTACATCAGGAGGGTGTGGCCTGATATGCAAAGAAGCTCCTGCTACAAAAAAAGCCCTGAAAACACATTTGTTATTTTAGGCATCAGCCTCTCCCCAAATTGTGTGTTGTTTCAAGATAATTTCAACTTCCTGCTATCATCAAAAAAGAGAGTCTGAAAAAGGCAGAACTTCCAACGCTGAACTTTCTGATTTCACCAGTTTAAGAAAACAGGACACACCTGCATGACGTGAAATAAGTTCCCAGCTAGCAAAAGCTTGGCATTGATTTCAGCTATCAGCCTTCCTTCTTGTGAAGACTCCAGGAGGCCCACAGAATGACAGAGCTCTACAAGAAAGGCCAGTAAAACAGGTCCAAGAAACACTGGATTTTACCATCAGAGAAACAACTAAATGAAAAATGTAATCACCTGACAAACGAATCAATCTGAGGGGGAGAAAGAAAAAGGGGGGGGGGGGGGTGCCTACAATTTCTCCACAGACAAGCTCAAATCCGGTTCCTTTTATTTTAAAAAGTGCCTTTTGAAACACTTCCATTTTACTTAAACACCTTTTATGAGGCCTTCCTGAATAGTCACAAAACATTCAGAACCAGACACAAAAATCAGATAAACCCACCATACACTTGAAGAACAGACTCTGCTAAGAATAAGAAGACACTGGAAACTGGGAAAAGAATTTTTAAAAATCAGTCCAAGGCCAAGACAGACAGGAGAGCTTTCACCTGGCAAATCTCTGCAGGGAGGGGAGCCAGGGCTAGAAATGAGGTGCCGCCACTGAGAAGGCCCTGTCCTGTTGACCACTCACTCTCCTGCCGAAGACAAGGGATACCCAGAACCAGGAAAAGGCTGTCTCCCAAAAATCAGAGCAGATGAGCAGGTACTTTTACATCTTTATTTTAGCAGATTTAGTGCACCCAGCTTGCTGGGGGGAAAGTGTAAAAGACAGGGGAAGGCAATGGCAATCCACCCTGTAAAAAGTCTGCCATGAAAACGTTGTGAAAGCAACGTCACCCCAGAGTCAGAAACAACTGTTGCTTGCACAGGGACCTTTCCTTTTCCTTCTTTTAGCATAGCATATCAGAGGTGGCCAATGGTTTTGGCCCAGAAGGGAGAGGATTGTCCACCTTCAGGGGCTGGAGCCACCCCACAATCCACATCCCCCCAGCCAGGGAAGAGCCACCCCCTCTCTGCTCCCAGGGGGAAGAGGAAGCATTTCCCACAGAAGGTGTGTCCAGGCAGAATTAAGTGTCCAATCATGCACAGAGCCCTCCCTGTCGCTTGTATTTGACAGGAATGACAGTTAATAGCACATGCTGTGAAAGTGAAACTGGAGCTAGAGGCTAGATCATCTAGATGACAGTAGGTGGCTGGGTGCCAGAGATATTGCATCAGGCAGAAGCACAGTCAGCATGACACAGCAAGATGCTGATTGGCTGTTCAATGTATAAATGTACAAAGACACTTTGGTGTGTGTGGGTTAAGGGAGTTGGAGAGCAGCGGAGCATATTGTCGGAGAGAAGAGTGATAGGTGTGTAAATAAATGTATATAGTGGTTTTACAACTACTGTGTGCAACCTTCATTCTTGCATCACTAAGGATCACCCTCTTGGACTCTAAGCGCATCGACAGGGTTATGGGCCCAGCACGCTTCCGCTGCGCCTAGAAGACCTGAGAGAGGTGGTGAAGAAAGGACGCTGAGTTGCTCCAGAGGCTGCCTAGGAGGTGAGACCAGCAGTGGCTTAAAGAAGGAGGCTGAGCAGGATGGCTACAGCAGCAGCTACCGTGCTGGTGGAGAAACTCACCACTACCAACTACAACATCTGGTCGCTGAGATTAGAGCATTTCCTGAAGAAAGAGGGGCTTTGGGACTGTGTGTCAGCTCCTCCCGCTAATCCCACGCCGGCAGAGGCCGTTCAGGACCAAAAGGCTCTAGCCACTATCATACTAAGCGTCTCAGACGACCAGCTGGTGCATGTCCGTGGACACCAGACAGCAAAGGAGGCTTGGGAAGCTCTCAAGGCTGTGTATATACAGAAGTCAGCAGGTTCGCTGATATCCCTTACTCGGAGGCTCTACAGGAAACGTATGCTGGCCGGGGAGTCGATGAGGGACCACCTCGACGGTATGTCTATCTGTTTCCAAGAGCTGGAGGCGAGAGGTAAAGCGGTGGCTGAGGAAGATAAAGTCTACCTAATATTGAGCTCTCTGGACGAGAGATATGATATGCTGGTGATAGCGTTCGAAGGGCAAGATGCTGACAAGCTGACTTTGCCTTACGTGACCGGCAAACTCCTGGCAGAGGAACAAAGGCAGCTGGAAAGCAAGAAGGAGCAGGCTGACCGCAAAGAAGAGAAGCAGAAGTCTGTGGGAGCTGTTTCCAGCTGGCAGGCCAAGGAGGAGGAAAGAGCCTTGCAAGTGCGGAGGAGGCGCTGTTATTTGTGTAACCAAGTCGGGCATTTGCAAAGGTGTTGTCCTCAGCAGCAGCAGAGGAAGAGCTGGTAGCAGTCTTCAAGGACACAGGCAACTCTGGTGAGAACTGGCCCGGGGCTGCAGAGTGTGTCGTGGATTGTTGACTCTGGGGCTACGCAGATCTTTTGCTGCAAGGAAGAACAGTTGCAGGACTGCAGACCAGCTAATCAAAAAACAGTAAGCTTGGCTGACGGCCGGGAGGCTGACGTGCTTTGCCAAGGCACGGTTCATTTTCCTGGACTTAATCATACCTTCTGTAATGTATTGTGTGTGCCAGAGCTAGAGACTAATTTGTTGAGTGTCTCCGTCTTGGCAACAGCTGGGTTCACAGTAATGTTTGATGATAAGGGCTGTGAAATCTTAAAGAAGGGTAAAAGGCTGGCTAAGGGAATATTGAAAGCTAATGTTTATGAGCTTGTGCAGACAGTGGGGAAGGCACAGACGGTGTGGAATAAACAGCCACACAGCAGGTGCATTCACCGGTTGCACAGAAGGCTCGGCCACGCCAGCTATAATACTATAAATAAAACCCTGGAAATACTGCAGGGGGAAAAGGTTGATAAGTGCAATGTGTTCCTAGATGTAATGTCTGTAAGGAAGCCAAGTCAAAATCATTTCCAGCTTCTAAGAGGAGTGAGCGTGTGTCAGAGAGGCCGCTCCAATTAATACACGCAGACGTTGTGGGGCTGTATGCACCTAGTGTTTCTAAAAATAGATTTGGATTGGTTTTGGTTGATGACCACAGCAGGTTTGCGTGGGTGTATGCTATAAAACATAAAAGTAACGTGTTTGCTACATTCAAGTACTGGGCTAAAAGAGTACAGAAGCAATTAAATGCTAAGATAGCCGCACTCCAGACAGACCAGGGAGGTTAATTCTTAAGTAAAGACTTTGCCAGCTATCTGAGGCAAGAGGGCATAACCCACAGGGTTGCCAACGTCTCCTCTCCGTGGGAAAACGGGGTCGTAGAACGCAGAGCAGCTGTTCTCCAGGGTATGTGCCACGCTTTACTGGAGGACAGTGGTTTAAAGCTGGCATATTGGGGAGAAGCCTTGAAAACGTCCTGTTATATCTCTAATCGGTTATGGACTGAGGCTCTAAATGATATACCCTACAGGGTCCTATATGGGAGAAAACCAACCCTGGACTACCTTAGAATCTTTGGGTCTAAGGCATGGGTGAACATTCCTCTAGACAAAAGGAGGAAGGGTGGTGCTAAAGCCAGAAAACTAGTGTTCGTGGGCTATCAGAACGGCATGAAGTCCTACAGGTTTGTGTACGGGGAGGATATAATAAAACTGAGTAGATCTGCATCGTTTTGCGAGGAAGAAAATTGGTCTGAGATACATGCCAATGAAATGTCCAAGGAAACTGAACTGCAGCTGTCTCTGAAAAGTGAGGAGGGGCAAAAGCCAGAAAGTAAGCAGTTTCCCTCACTGAAACAGGAGGAGGACGGTGCAGGCAGTTCAGATAGGATTGAGCAGAAGGACTCTGAGGCTGTAAAGAGTGAGCCAGTTGAACTCAGGATCTCTGCAAGAGAAAATAAAGGAGTACCACCAAAGAGGTACGGTTATGATAATGAAATACATTATCTGGGCAATGGAGGTTATAATGGAGAGCCCAGGTGTTATCAGAGTGCACCGGATTTAAACGTTGATACCTCTTTCACAAGGGAGGAAGGAGGTTATGTGTATGTGTATGATGAACCTAAAAATTATCCCAGTGTACTGGAATTGTTGTATGGCAAGTCTCCTAAAGAAGAGGGAGAAACATAAGCAACAGCCTGGAAAGAGAGGCTTTAAACAGTAACTAAATAAAAGGGTTCAATATGTAAATGAATAGATGCTAGAATGCAAAAAGGAATGATGTAACATTAAAGACAAAACTTGCTGCTCCAAAATGTATTAAGCTGTAACTGTAAAATGTGATTGTTAAGCTTAAATGTGAATAAGCCAAACTGTAACTGTTAAAACAAAATGTAAAAACCTCAAAGCTATAAAATGTGTGTACTGAAAAAGAGTGTGCCTATATACTAAACAAGGTACGGTAATTATTCTAGCAGAGCGAGCCAACAGAGATAAAGGGAGTGCTCAGTCTGGGAAGTGAGCCAACTGATAAGAAGGTGCTTGCAGAGTAATTAGCAAGCAGAGCACAGTGTGTGTGTGTCAGCACAAGAGGTTCAGGAACGGAAATACTGAACTGTGACAAATGTATATATGAAAGAAGTGTAACTGAATGTATTAATGGAAATATGAACAATATGAATATGTAATAGTGTGATATATTGCAGCATGGGCCTATCAACTGAGGAGGGGTGTCGCTTATATTTGACAGGAATGACAGTTAATAGCACATGCTGTGAAAGTGAAACTGAAGCTACAGGCTAGATCATCTAGATGACAGTAGGTGGCTGGGTGCCAGAGATATTGCATCAGCCAGAAGCACAGTCAGCATGACACAGCAAGATGCTGATTGGCTGTTCAATGTATAAATGTACAAAGACACTTTGGTGTGTGTGGGTTAAGGGAGTTGGAGAGCAGCGGAGCATATTATCGGAGAGGAGTGATTGGTGTGTAAATAAATGTATATAGTGGTTTTACAACTACTGTGTGCAACCTTCATTCTTGCGTCACTAAGGATCACCCTCTTGGACTCTAAGCGCATTGACACTCCCCCCAATGAACAAGGAGGGGACATTTCTGAGCAGCCTACTAGGTAAAGCTCAGGATTATCATTATTCCTATTTATGGTCCACCTTTGTCAGGGGCAAGAGGCAGACTACAAGTATGATAAAATGCAGCGGGAAAGAAACGGAAAGGGGCAAGCAAAAACGCCTCTTAAAAGGCAACAAGACAAATCAATATGGAATAGACAGTGAACTCATTTGCATATTAAGCCACTCCCCCTGACATCACCATTGTTTTACACACACTTTTCTTCCTCAAAAAATTTACTTCAAACACTGTTGCAGTTACCAGACACCCTATTTAAAGCTCCCTGGAGTTTTCCCAGGTCACCTGCCCCTTCAGAATAATCCTTTCACACACCCTTTTTCTTCTCTTCTGATGAATGGATCTCTTCTAGGTTGGGGGAAGTGGGCTTCAGAACTGGGTTTTCGAACAATTCCGCAGCAAGCCAAGTCACTGACACCATTCCCCACCCCCATTTTGATCAAAAGCCATTTTTAAATGAACGCTTCAATGTGAGGTTTCTTCAAAGGGCACAAAAGCTGATTTGGTTTACTACACCTCAACTTTCAACAGTTTGTGGCTTTCTGGCTTCTCTGTGATCTCTCCCACCAGATCAGCAGCCATTTTGAGCAAGATCAGCTACAAACAGAATGAAGCCAAGCTGGAAACCACTTCTGACACCCAGCTCAGCTGGGGGGGGGGGGTTTCTTCCCCTTCAAATGACAAACCCAAAAGAAGAAGAGATTGGATTTATACCCCGTCCTTCACTTGGAGTCTCTAGGGTTGCCAGGTCTATGTTGGAAAATACCTGGAGACTTTGGGGGTGGATCCGGGAGAGAGGAGGGAGGGGCCTCAGCATGGTCCAATGCCCTAGAGTCCGTCCTTCAAAGCAGCCCTTTTCTCCAGGGGAGCTGATCTCTGACAGCTGGAGGTCAGTTTTCAAAGTGGGAGATCTCCAGGCCCCACCTGGAGGCTGGCAACCCTAAAAGTCTCAGAGCGGCTTACAGTCTCCTTCTCTTCATCTCCCCACAACAGACACGCTGTGAGGTAGGTAGGGCTGAGAGAGCTCTGAGAGAACTGCTCTTTGTGAGACCAGCTCCTTCAAGGACTGTGACTGACCCAGGGTGACTCAGTAGCTGCACATGGAGAAGCGGGGAATCAGACCTGGTTCTCCAGGATTAGAGTCCGTGCTCTTAACCGCTCCACCAAACTGGCTCTCACAGGCAGCCACAGTGGCCCACAACAAAACCCAGGGAAGACCTTTCATTTCATTTCTTGTGACACTTTCAATGGGACGGCCTCTGTTATTTGCCTTCTCCTCTCAACCTCAGAGATATCAGCCACACCCACTGAAGCCACCAAAGTACCTGTCCTACACAGGATACTGGCCAACAGTCCACAAGATCATGGCCTGAAACGTTCCCCCACCGCCACCATTTGTTTTTAACTTCCCTCCTGACAAAAACCTCTGGTGAGCTGGAAATCTTGCCCACTGTTTTTGGAGGGGTTGGGCCAAAGAAAAGGTTTTAGGTGGCTTCTCTGTGCCAAGGGCTACAGAGAGAGGCTTCCGGAGTTCTGGCCCCACTGATGGACCTCCTGAGGGCACCTGGTTTTTGTGGCCACAGACCGTTGGACTGCATAGGCCATTGGCCTGATCCAACATGGCTTCTCTTATGTTCAGGACCTAGAAAGCCTCAGGAGTTCCAGGATGCAACAGGAGGGAAACCAGGATCGGTTCCCCCACCTCACAGCCCTTCAACAACTCCCTGTCCTCCTCACCCCAGCCTGACCCCCAGGGAAATGGTTGGATGCCACAACAGAGAGGCAGATGGTCAGATTCGTAAAAACAGAAGAGGGTGTCTTGCTGTACCTTAAAGATGACCTTAGTCTGAAAACACTAAACCCCCTTCTGAGGGAGTGAGCCCCACAAAACTCAAGGGGACTTTTTCCCGAGGAAACCTGTCCAGAGGACCGCCCTGTTTCTGAAGCACATTAGAACCCCCATCAAGAGGTCTGTGTGTGATAATTCACAAGAAGAACAAGCAGGATTCTGAAGAGGCAGCACAGAAATATTCAAAATAAACAAACTGGGGATAATTCCCTTTGTGCTTCTCCAGCTTTTGTGGTAGGCTCAGCTAAGCAAGAGTGAGTGGCCATAGCATAGACCATCCCATGCAATGCATGACAGAGCAGGGGCTCAGAAACTGGGTCTCCCTGGTCCGAATCCAGCATTCTCTCTAACCGCAATACCACACCTGACTCTCAGAAACGACTGTGAGAAGCCTTTTGACTGAGGGAACACAACTCATGGTTCACTGTATTCTACGTCTGAATGGACACAAGGGTGTCCCACAGGGGTTAAGTTAGCTAAATCAGGAAGCCAACAACGACTGTGGTTGTGAACGTGCTCCTTGCGTGAGTATCTGAGGCCTGGGCAGACATCTCCCATCCTCTGATATGGGGGCAACTAGTCTCCAGGTAATTGTCTGCCTTCTCAAGTGCTGTGGCTAGCTGGGCCCAAAGAGATCACTTTGGATGGCGCCCCTGGCAGGTGTCTGGAAGGCCACAATGGGCACAAGGCCGACCCATCTACCGAGCCCCAGTACTGCCCCGGCACTCTTGGGGATTGTGGCCCCCAAAGGGGCTTCTGGGCCAGCAAGTCAAGTCTGGAGAAGCTGTTAGAATGGCGCCTGTCTAGGATCTGGGAGATCCAGGTTCAATTCCCTCCTCTACCTGGGAGAGGGATCCCCAACCATCACTCCCTGCCTCACCCACCATCGCACTCTCCACATCTCTTCCGCAAATGCCCTTCTGCAGCCTCCAGGGCCCAAGGAAAGAGAAGGAGGGAGGGATCCCACAAGGACTGAAACCTCAAAAATGCAGAACTCACAGGGAGTCACCAAAGGGACTGCACATTTAGGGAAGGTGGAAATCTAACAATCCCAAACATTTGGTCCTTGGATGCTATATTTTTAAAAAGCCTTCCTTCTCTAGTTTATAACTTTCCTGAAAATAGACATTCCCGAGGTTTGAAAGGACTGTTCAGACGGGGGCGGGGGCAGTCAGGCACATAACATAGGAGCACAAACCACCCCTTTTTGAATAATTCACAACCTCTCCAGATCCCGTCTTGCTTGGCCCAAACTCAACTTCTGCATGGGGCGGGGGTCTTCTTCCCTCCCCTCAAGCACAGGCCACTGTGACGGGCTGCATGTTTATGCAAGGGTCAAAGACTTGCATTGGATGGAACTGTCAGTGAGTGACAGGTGGCGGAACTCAGTGTGATTGGCCAACAGCCTCTAACTGTCAAACAGTGACAGTTGAGAGAGGCGGTTAGAGAGAGCTCGTCAGTGGGAGGGGCAAGGCTTTTTTTGAGCAGGAATGCAGTTCTGGCTGATTTGGTGCCAGGGGGTGTGGCCTAATATGCCAGTGAGTTCCTGCTGGGCTTTTTCTGGCAAAAAAGCCCTGTGTGAAACAATGGTGACACCAGGCGGTGTGGTCTAATATGCCCATGAGTTCCTGCTGGGCTTTCCCTACCAAAAAAGCCCTGGTGAGAGAAGTTGAAGAGAGTTGGAAGGAGCTAGCAGACGCTCTTTTAGGAGGCTCTCCGTTTTGTGACAGAGTGTTGTTACTGGAAATGCTTGAGTCTCCTCTTTTCCAGTAACAGTGTCACAAGGCAGAACCAGTTTGCAAGGCTCTGGAGAGGAGTCCGATCCCAGAACTCACAGGCAGCCTCCGTTGGTGTGAAAGAACAGAAACACATTTTGAGAGGGACCAAGGTTCCTGTGTCAGTTTAATATCCCTGGGGAAAGACTGCTATCCCAGCAGAAAGAGGGGACTTGGCAAAAGGGTTTGAGGTGTCAGGGTGAAGGGCCCTCAAAGGTGCCAAAGTCCAGTGCTATAGCCAGGGCTTTTTTTTTAAGGAAAAAGCCCAGCAGGAACTCATTTGCATATTAGCCCACACCCCTGACATCCCCATGGGGCTTTTTTTCGTAGAGGATGCCCAGCAGGAACTCATTTGCATATCAAGCCACACCTCAAATGCCAAGCTACCAGGAACTGCGTCCTTGTGCATTCCTGCTGAAATAAAGCCCGGAGTTATAGCACCTCCTGAGAAGAGGATAACTAGTCAGCCAGGGTGAAGTGGGCGACACCCACACCATTGAGGTTATTTTTAATTAGTGTTGTCTGGCTGAGGGAAACACACTATCTTATAAAATAATAAGCTGCCTGTAAAGGAGTTCTGTGCTCAGTTTTGTTTCTGCCTGCCCACAGAGTCTAATCCTAGAAACCCCTGTGCCTATTTCACCCCTTCCCAGCCAATCTGTTTGAATAAATCAAATTCTGGGTTTTAAAATAAGCACTACCCGTGCCATTTATTTTTGTTTCTGACGGGTAAAATTCTGAACACCTGAGGTAGTGGGCAAGGTGTGACAGAAATAAAGTGGTCCCTTTTGCCCCTCCGGCCCTGGATCGTCTCAGCCACTTTTTTGGGCCGGGGCTCTAGGCCTCTCCATGAGGGGATGTGTGGAACAGGCAAGTCATTGTAACTAAATAGAATCACAGAGTTGGAAGGGACCTCTGGGGTCATCTAGTCCAACCCCCTGCACACTGCAGGGAGTATAAATAAAAATCACCCAGAGGTGGGTGGGCATTCGAAAGGTCTTTCCAGCCTTGGGAAAACAAAACTAGCATCTCCCAGCAGGTTCTGTCCCAGAAGGCGTTTCTGGAAGCCCAAACCAAGCCCCCTCCACCTTGCACAAGAAGACAAAAGGTGGCCAAGTTGGATCTGACCATGAGGCCACCTGATTCAGAATCCCCGTCCTAACTGCAGCCATTCAGATCGTAGAATCACAGAGTCGGAAGGGACCTCCAGGGTCATCTAGTCCAACCCCAGAAGTTCTGAAAAGCTCGCCCCCCCCCACAATAGTCTCACCACCCCACTCCACAGCTGGCTGCTCCCAGAATGTTTCAATCAGAAAACCCCATGGGGGCCCTGCCTATTTGCCGGCCCTCTTTTTAGTCTCCTGAAGTCAGAGGCCATGACTGCATCTCGTGGCAGGGAGTTCCACAAGTCAGGAATGCCTAGACGAAAGGGAGCAATCCTCGGGAGAGGCTGCAGCGAGTCCCCCCCCCCCAATAGCTTCTCCAGGCTGGCTCCGAGTTCTCGTGCTTCCAGGCGGGGGGGGGGTCTTATTTTTCATAAGCTTGTATAAAACTCCATCTCCCCCCACCCCAGTCGTTTCCCTCCTAAACAGAATCCTTCGCCATCTCCCCCCAAGACTGGAGCAACACCAGTCCTCCCTCCCAGCGGAGGGGAGACCTCCTGCCCGGAATCCATACTGGGGGGGGGGGTGACACCATTTAGGGGCGCTCCCCTCGCTTCCTATGAACCCCCCTCCCGTTTGCCAGGCCCCTGCTGCTGCCCCAGAGCGCTTCCAACCGCGCCCGCTAAAGGGAAGGGAGTCCCCAGAGAGCTTCTGCACACTGCTCCCAATGCAAATTCTGCGCTCCCCTTCACACACAGGAGAGAGCTTTTGACCCCGGAAGGAGGGACTCACCGGAGCCCCCCACCAGCAGCAAGAGAAGAGCGACGCTCCCCAAAGGGGGCAGGAGGCGCCCCCAAAGCCAAATCATCCCCGCAGCTCCAAACGCACTTCTGCGCCCGCCGGGCTTGCAACGCACTTTCCCGGGACCCGGCTGGGAGGAACGCGCGGGGCGAGACCCCGGATTAGCCGAGGGGGGAATTTCCCTCCAATCAGGAAGAGGATCCCAGGAAACGTCAGGAGTCGCCGGGCAGAGCCGTCGCCGGCAGCCTGAGCTCGGCTAGGAAAGGGGAAGAGAAAGTGGGCAGCGAATTTGGGTTGGGATTCCCCCCCCCCCCACTCTTGACTCTGCGGCTGGGGTTGGGGGAGAGAATACAGATGTAATATAGCGGGGGGAGGGGGGGTGGCTGAAGCTCGCCCGCGGAGGCGGTGCAAAGATCGTTGCTGACGGGAAGGCAAGAGAAGCCTTTGCAAAACTCCGTCCCGGCCCAGGTTGCCTGGTGGCCAGAGGGCGGGCAGGAGGGGCGGGAGGGCAGGACCCCCCTTGGCCAGCGGGGCGGGCGCTGGTTGGGTTCGTGCATTAGGAGAGGTTGCCCAAAGTCCTCCCATCCCCTGGAGAGGCCTTTTCTTTCTTTGCTTTTCAAGCATTGATTTCCTAGGATCTTCCCCTCCCCCTCTGAGCAGCTGAGCTTCCTTTCTGGGGCTCTTTCTAGCCCGACCTGCTTCGGTTAAGTTACCGCCACCCCTGCAGTGTAGTAGGACACCTGCTGAAAACCAGGATTTGGAGCTGATGCCAAAGACTTGGGGGCTTCCTGATCCACCCTTAAACTTTCAAACTGTAGTAAGCCTGTGGGGGATAAAAGGCAGGAGTAGAGTTTCCTCTACTAGGCTGGCTGCTGGGGGGGGGGGGGAGGAATCGACCACATCAGGGTATAATATAGTGGGTTCAAGTACGGAAGAGGCAAGGTGGGAGTGAAGCGTTTATTGATTACAGCATCTTGAGGCATGCACATAAGAAGACTAGAACGAAATAGGAGTCGATTGCACCGTTACGACCAACTTAGCTTTATTCAGAATGTATGCTTTCGAGTGCACGCAGGCTTCTTCAGACGAGGAATGAGGTACAGGAAGCAGAGCCACACAGAGCTGGTGGGGTTTGGAATGCCAAGGGGTACAAAGTTAAAAGCCAAGAGCAGAATAGTAAAATTAACAAATTCGGAAAACTTTTGATCTGGGTTGCATGAGCGTGGGAAACCATAAAACAGTAACATGTCAGAATGTGAGACTGCCTGTTAGTTATTCTACTGCTAATAAACCTGGGTCAAAAAGAAGGCATTTCTTTCCCAGAAGTTTTTCCTCTCCAACTAATTTACCTTTTAGCATGCAACATAAATATATACATCATTCTAGTTTGCCATTAGGAAAAAATACATTAAAATATAGTGGAAGATGGGTTTAGTATATGTAATGAAATAAACAGCCAATATCCCTTGCTTGAGTATGTCAATACAAAAGCGTTATTCTGACACACTATCCTAAAAGAGAAATACATCGGAATACTGTGGATATATTGCCATACTTGATGAAAGTGGGTTTAGCATCTGTAATGAGATAAAAAAAACAAAACAACATCTCTGTTCAGTCCTGGGGAGGTCTTTGTTCCAAGTTTCATAATAGTTTGTAATTCAGCAATTCCCCTCTCCATTCTAACTTAGTTTTATTCAGAACATAAGCTTTCATGTGCATGCATGTGGAAGCTTAGGTTCCGAATAAAACTAAGTTGGTCTTAATAAATGGACACAAGTGATCTCAAAGCTGTTTTACTGAAAAGGAGCTTCAAGAACAGAATGGAGAGAGAAATTTCTGAATTACAAATTATTATAGAACTTGGAATAAATACCTCCTCAGGACTGAACAGGGATATTGGTTTTTTATCTCATTACAGATGCTAAACCCACTCTCAGAACTTCAAGAACAGAATGGAATGGTAAAGCAGCAGTACTGCAGCATTGTGATATGAACTCTGCTCACGACCTGAGTTCTATCCCAGCAAAAGCTGGTTCAGGTAGCTGGCCCGAGGTTGACTCAGCCTTCCATCCTTCCGAGGTCAGTAAAATGAGTACCCAACTTGCTGGGGGGAAAGTGTAAAAGACTGGGGAAGGCAATGGCAAACCACCCCGTCAAAAGTCTGCCGTGGAAATGTTGTGAAAGCAACGTCACCCCAGAGTCGGAAACGACTGGTGTTTGCACAGGGGACCTTTCCTTTCCCTCTTCTACTGCAGCCTGAAAAGCCAGGAGGGTTTTCTTGCATGTCCAGACGATGTTAAGGCGGCAATCTTTGCAATCTCTGCTGATTCCAGGAACGAGACCCAAATCCTTGGAGCATAGAATTGTCTTGCACAGCATCTCTGGCCCCCAGCTTGGCCCAACATCCAATGGGGCCAAGTGTAAGGAGGCAAGACAAACTTAGGAGAGCAAGATCTCAGTGGCCACACTGCCTCCCCTTCCAAGGAATCCCTTGCGCAAAGATCAGGGGCTTTTCTGGCAGGATCCTTGGCCCAGATGCCGCTGGACGCTTGCAACACAAGCCAAGCGTGAGACTCCACAAGCTGCAGTTTCGGAGAAAGGAGGTGAGGGAGAAGTCAGGGCTGCACCTTATGAGCCAGGTTTTTGAGGGGTCTTTTTGGCCAAGGGCACCTGAACACCAAAAGCTGCAAGCCAAGGAGAGAGTTTCTCTGCCAGCCCTTCCTCCAAGGACTAAAGAGTAGTATATATGGCTCTTCCCCCATTTTATCCTCACAACACCCTTCTGAGGGTGAGAATGACTGACACAGTCACCCAGTGGGTGCCATGGTAAGGGAGAATTTGAACTCATGTCTCCCCAAGAGTTTTGAGGCTGACAACGGAGCTACTCCACCACAATCACAGCGACCTCTTTTGGATTCTGCTTCCAAGGCCTGCTCAAATACAGGAAACCAAAGCCAGGTGCGGGTTTCTGATTCATAACTCTGGTTCCCTTGGCAGAAATCCTGAGAGGCTCTAGTTTGGGGTCAGAAATTCAACTCCATCTCTACCCTTGGTCCCAATTTCTGCTGCTTCTTCTGCACCCCACATTTCCCCCTCCACAAACACCTTCTCCTCAGAAATCCCGCTTGCATTCATTGGAACTGAAGTGGCCCTACCTAGAATCTTATTTTTAGGGACTTCACTTATATCCTCCTGCTCTCCCGCTATGGAGGTTTGAGAGTCTACCAGAGCATGGATCCCAGCTGAAGCACCCCTAATTTCTCTTTCCAGAATTACTGGCTCTTCCTGATCTGATTGTGGCTTTCCTTTCCCTTCTGACCCGCTCTCTCATTCAGGCAGTGGGAACTTCTCCTGACTTTCCTCTCATCCCTATCAGAAGCATATCCTGGCCAGGGATTACGTCCTCTGGTTTCACAAAGTCTTTTCAATTCAGGTTCACTGAAGATCCAGTGCCCCAAACAGCCAGGGTGTCTTCTCATTCGATTGTACAATTTCCCCAAAAGTTCTGTATCCAAATGTGAGGTGCTGATTTGGATGCCACAAAAATGTGATTTCTCTGTCTTTGGGGCTCACAGGGGTCTGTTCCAATCTCAAAGTAATGAGGCTCTCTTGACTGTTCCTCTCTTTACCACAGGATGTACCAGCTGCCTTCACCCTATGCTCAGGAGCTCACTGATGTGGTGTTATAGGCAAGGAATTTTTATAGTAGTGTTTCTTTCCCCCCACACTCTGTCTTGCCCTTACTCAGTCCAGTTTCCTGCCATTTGGCTGAAGTGATTCACCTAGGAAGTCCTTCCTTCTTTTCTTTTCTTTTCTTCCTTCCTTCCTCTCTCTCTTTTCCTTCCTTCCCTCCTTCCTTCCCTCCTTCCAAATGATTGAAAGGAATATGTATTTCTTACTCCCTTGTCACACCTTTCCCTAACACCTGCCATTTTGTTTCTCTGCCCCCTCAGCTGCTTGGGCAACATCCTGAGGTAGCTTGTGCTTGACAGACATTTTGATACTGGAAGGGAGTTGGCATAAGAATTGGTCAAGTATCCTCAGATCCCTGCTTTTTCATCTGTATCTCTTATCAGTGAGGGAATCTATTTGCCAAAAAGATCTCCCAATTGTGCCCCAGAGGCTACCTACGGCTTCCAGACTGAATGAATCTCTTTCTGAAATGATCAGACTCTAATTTCAACCTGTCCACTGCTGAGAGTGTAAAATCTTCGTATTTGAACACTTTGTCTGAGGGAAAACTTTTGCCAGCTTCTGCCAGCTGCCCCTTTATGAGGCTGGGTAGATATTTCATGAATTGTGTGGTAGGAATATTCCAGTATAGGGCAGCTTTCTAAAAAGTACCCAAGACAACCGAGGATCTTCCCCTGACCCATACAAAGTAAAATCCGTAGGCATTATCCTTGGAGGGTTTAAACCCTCTACTTGGATTCTCTCTTGGTCTTGTTTTTGCTCTTTTTCCTGCCACATATCCCCATATTTCAGCTTATCCCTCTCAAAACTGAATTTTTCTGCTTTAGTTTTCCTCAGGTCTAAATTGCTTCCCTTCCGTTTTAAATTTCCTCATTTCATTCCAGAGCTCTTAATCAATTCTACTCTTTCAAAACCTCTACATACTCTGGGGATGTAGAAGACACCTGAGGGCTTCCCACAGTTCCTGCTTTGCCAGTTCCCAATGTCTGGTGCTGTATTAGAGACTCCCTCAGCGTCTCTACAGATTTTCCCTCATGAGGGATTCCCAGCTCTGTACACTTTTCACAGACTCTCCCTTCAATCCCAGAAACACTGCCATTTCTCTTATTTCTGTGTTCTTCTCTATTATCTGTGAATTATCCCCCGCTGAAATGTATATCCCACCCTTTTTGAATTCTCTCATTTCTCTCTCCACACCACAATAACCCCTTGAGTCAATATTCCCTCAAGTCAATATTCCAATAAGCCTTTAGTAGACCTGGTATATTTTTGTCTTTCTGAGACCTTGTATAAAACACCCATAAAGGCACCTCTCTAAAATGGTATCTATTTTGCTGCCTCCTTGCCTTCTTCTGTGTTTCCTACTTATTTTTGCTGCCACCAAAGGCTCTCTTGCCTAAGATTTCTTAGGTTAACCCAGTTTAATTTGTTAGTTTAATTCAAAATGGCTGAGTTGTATTTTTGGTAGGAAGACTGAAGGGTCAGTGAGTGGGGGAGGCTCTGTGTCTGAGGTAAAAAGGGATCCTTTACTCTTAATAAAAGAGGTAGTCTCACTTAAATATAAATAGTTAATGTTGAACATGAAAACTTATACCTTGAATAAAGTTTTGTTGGTCTTAAAAGTGCCACTAGATGGATGCAGTTCTCTTTCTGTCTCTATGGGGCCTTTAATAAATAAAGCCCCAAAGGCTTATTTTCCTCACTTGCCACTTAGGCTAATAGCTTCCACAACAAAGAAGCCATGAAAAAATGAAGCCTAGCCCATTCCTGAACAAACTCTTGTTTATTTATGACCTCAACAAGAGGCAGAAGCTTTCAAGCATATTCAGTGTGTATTTCCCCCCCCCCCCTTCTAGCCACAAGCTCTATTAAAAAATCATCATAAGAGTGCCTCTGAGCATGTGCAGAACACACGGGTGTTTCAGTCTTCTTTTTCTGCGGCAAACTTGGCTGTTCTAACCATTCCTGAAGCCTGTCTTTAAGATATGAAAATCCTGTCCCAAAGCCACACTTTTTACCCAGTGGCCAGATGTAGGCTGGTTTTAGACAACGGCAGGCAGAAGGTGGCTTCCAGCAGCCATTTTGCTTCCTTGCTGTGCTGCGTACGGGTCATAAAATGGCTGCCAGTACCCAGGAGGCCTCCATTTAGCCCTAAATCCTGAATATCTTGGCAGGGCTGGTGCGCACAAAATGGGGTTCTTTTCCCGGAAAGATGACTTCATTGCTCTTATCTGCTGCCCCACACCTTTCTTCTTTCCACACATCAGGTGACGCCAACCAGGCTTGTTCTTGTTCAGACAGAAACCGAAAGCCGAAGAGAATCATAGTTAGTGTTCAACAGAGAAAAAAGCAAACAAAATTCTCCGCCTGTGGGGTGACGGTTCCTCCATCAAGCAGGGCCTTCCCCCGCTGTGGAAAGTGGGGGGCCCAACTGACCCCCAGTGTGTGTGGCTGGCATAGCTCAGCATTTAGGGAGTGAGAAATGAAAATGAGTCAAATGTGCTTTCTGGATGGTGCAGGTTTTGGCACTCATAGGTTGAACATTATGCATTATTTGACAGGGAGCTTCCCTTCTCACCGACATCCTGAACTTGCCTGAGGAAGACTTTTCCAGCAAGAGATGGAAGCTCCCTTTTGAAATGTGCCCCCCACCCCGGCTTTGGGGAAAGGCCAGTTTCTCCTGTGTTCATTACAGACTGTTTCTGGCGGCCTTGAACAGCCAGCTCCTTTTGAAGGGAAAAGATCCAAATGAACCTGTTGAGGTTCCCTTGCAGTTTCCGGCAAGTCTTCTGCCTTCTGCAGGGTGACTGTTGCAGAGATTTTGAGTCCTTCTACCTGCTCTTTGTGTCTCAGGGCAAGGTTCAGATCTGCACCCTTCTCTCATGCCAGTCACAACAGCCCTGTGAGGTGGGTTTGGCCCAAAGTCCTCTCAGGGAGTGCCACAGCAGAGGGAGGGGGGATTTGAACCCTGATTTCTCTCATATGGATGTAAAACTTCACCCCTTGCACCAGCTGGGTTCCTGGTTCCCAGGGACCCAAATGAAGAGCCCCTAATCTCTAACCCCCTGCGCTGCAGGTTTTCCAGTTGTGGCCTTTGCCCCTTTTTGGTCTGGAGAACAACAGAGTCAGGCTGGAAAGTCCCTTGAGGGTGCCCACACTGCACAGCATAGCTGGCATCCTTCCCAGAGCCTCTTTTGTTTGGCTTTGTTTTTCCCCACAAGAAAAATGCCCGTCCCTACAATGAAAAAGCTTTAGCCAGACCCACGAGCTCAGAAAAACGTTTTCTGGTTTTACTGTGAATTTCAAACATTTTTCACTGAATAAGCTTTGAGTCCAATAGTCTCTTCATAAAGAAAAAAGAAAACGGCTCCTTTGGAGGGTGGATTCCATAGTATTAAACTCTACTGAGGTCTCTCCCCTCCCCAAACCCTACCTTTTTCTGGGCCCACCCCCAAAATCTCCAGGAATTTCCCAAGTCAGAGTTGGCAACCCAAGGGGCCTCTGTAGCCCCACTCCCAGCCATGCCGGGAACTCAAAGAAGGGCAGCCAAGTAATAAAAATCTCCCCTTTCAACTTCTCCTTTTCCCTCTGCTCATTTATTTGCTTTGCTCTCTGCTTCCCATTCTGGCATGAAAACATCAGGGACCAGGGCACTATCAGATCACCCTCCGCCTTGCTTAAGAGCAAAAGGCAGACGTGAAGGGGGGAGTCCACGGAATTGGGGCTGTGGAGCTGGAGAGCCAGTTTGGTGTAGTGGTTAAGTGTGCGGACTCTTATCTGGGAGAACCGGGTTTGATTCCCCACTCCTCCACTTGCACCTGCTAGCATGGCCTTGGGTCAGCCATAGCTCTGGCAGAGGTTGTCCTTGAAAGAGCAGCTGCTGTGAGAGCCCTCTCAGCCCCACCCACCTTGCAGGTTGTCTTTTGTGGGGGAGGAAGGGAAAGGAGATTGTAGGCCGCTCTGAGCCTCTGTCCTTGAAAGGGCAGCTGCTGGGAGAGCCCTCTCCAGCCCCACCCACCTCACAGGGTGTCTGTTGTGGGGGAGGAAGGGAAAGGAGATTGTGAGCCGCTCTGAGACTCTCCGAAGTGGAGGGCGGGATATAAATCCAATATCTTCTTCATCTTCTTCTTCTTCTATATTCCACCACCCCCTTCGCTGCTGTTAGTGGTCGCAGTTTTTAAAAGTCCAGATTTTTAAAATCTGGCTGTTGGGAAACTCTCCCAGGGGGTGTGACCAGACGTACCTCTAAGCACAAGCAGAGTGCCTGCACCGTGCCATGAGTAGCCACCACCAGACCCACAGGGCAGGGAGCATCAGGTGTGGCCACAAGCCCCCTGCTGTGCCCATCTAGCCCCATAACTGGCTCTCCTCAGTCCTCCAGGTTACAGCTGGTTCCACCTGCACAGAGTAATCCCCACAGCTCTACCAAACCGCTTAGCAACTCCCACTCAAACCAGGCTGATATTTCCCCTGGAGGCAGATCCAGATGGGTAGCTGTGCACATCTGTCTGTAACAGGAGAAAAGAGTGAGAGTGCAGGAGCTTCAGTGATGAGAGACTCCAGAAAACTCATCCCCTGCCACAAATTTTGTTAGTCTTGAACTCGTGATCTTTTCGGTTTCCCCAGGAGCTGCTACAGTAAAAAGGCTTGTGTGGCCTGACCCTCCAGATGCTTTTTAAAAGGCCCTTTAAAAAGAACTCGCTGATTTCTGAGGAAATGTACATGCACATGGAAGTCTGTATCTGGGGGAAAAATTGTTGCAGTTTTGAAGGCCCCAGGAGCTCAAGCCCTGTTCAACTGAAGCAAACTGTGGTGGAGCAGCAGCGCCCCCTTGTGCTTGAAGGGAGACCAGGCTTCTTCACATTCACCTGATTTCCCGGAAAAGACAGCGCCGGGGGCCTGATCCAACATGGCTTTTCTTATGTTCTTATGTTCCTTGCATTAAGTCAGAGACAAGGGCTTCCTGCTTCTGTAGCCAGGCCCTTTCCCAGCAACAGGGTAGTGGAGGATGCCTTTCTCCTTCTTGGCCCTTTAAACTTGAAACACCAGCAGGAAACCTTTAGGAGCTCCTTTAGCGATGGTGGGGCTGTCCCTGTTGGATTTCTTCCGTTATGCACCCTGCTTCCAGAAATCACACACTCCACAGTCAAGGCGTATGTAGGGATGAGAACCTTCAGGTGGGACCTGCGGATTCCCAGGGCAGCTTATCTCAGACTTCAGAGACCATCCCCCCTGGATGTACATGCCCTTGAGGCCGAGGTGACTGCCCTGGAGAAGCAGAGACGGTCAGTTAGGCAATTGGGGAAGACTCTTGGGGGCGTATTAGATGAGCCCCACTCTGAATGTGGCAGCCCCGTTGCTGCCAGAGAGCGTGAGGGTCTAGAGGGAACAGGGCACCTTGCTGAGGATAAGGGGAATGCGCCCTCAGAAGGGACCTCTTCTTCGGTTGGTGAGCGGGTATCCTTTCGCGCCAAGGAACCATCCCTGGGCAGGGGGAGAGGGGGGGTCTTGGTAGTTGGTGATTCGATCCTTAGGCAAGTAGACAGCTGGGTGGCGAAACCGCGTATTGACCGTATGGTGACTTGCCTGCCTGGTGCGAAGGTAGCGGACATTACGCGTGTAGTAGATAGGCTGATAGACAGTGCTGGGGAGGAGCCTGTGGTCATGGTGCATGTTGGCACCAACGATGTGGGGAAATGCAGTCGTGAGGTCCTGGAGGAGAAATTTAGGCTGCTAGGTGGGAGACTTAAGGCCAGGACCTCCAAGGTGGCCTTCTCGGAAGTGCTACCTGTTCCACGTGCAGGGCAGGAGAGACAGGCGCAAATTAGAAGTCTCAATGTGTGGATGAGACGATGGTGTAAGGAGGAAGGGTTTAAGTTTGTTAGGCACTGGGATGCTTTCTGGAACAAGCCGGAGCTGTACAAAAGAGACGGTCTCCACTTGTCTCCGGATGGAACCAGGCTGTTGGCGCTTAAAATCAAAAAGGTGGCAGAGCAGTTTTTAAACTAAATCTTGGGGGAAAGCCGACAGGAGATGGAATGTCTCTGGTTCGGGAGGACTCGTCTCAAAGAGATGAAGGGTTGGCTTCTATTTTTCTACCGAGTAACGGATCAGAGTTGTCCACTGTGATGGTGACAAACAGTATGGACTGTCTGCTAGAGTCTCGAGGCGGCAGGAGAGAGGTGGCGGGCCTAGCTTGCTTGGGAAATTATAGATGTTTGTATGCAAATGCTAGAAGTGTCCGAAGTAAAATTGGTGAATTGGAATGTTTAGTGTTGGGAGAAAACATAGACATTGTGGGAATTTCAGAAACTTGGTGGAATGAGGAGAATCAGTGGGACACGGTGATTCCTGGATATAAGTTATATTGGAAGGATAGGGAGGGAAGGGTTGGAGGTGGGGTGGCTCTGTATGTCAGAGAGGATATACGGTCCAGTAAGATTGAGGTCAGAGAATTAGATTCCCTTTTAGAAATGCTTTGGGTTGAAATAGAGGGCCCAAAAGGAAATTTAACTATGGGAGTTTGTTATCGCCCACCAAATCAAAAGAGAGAGGACGATTATAATATGATGGAGGGATTAAAGATAGCGGCTAAACGTAAAAACTGTGTCGTAATAGGTGATTTTAACTACCCGCAGATTGATTGGGTCAATATGTGTTCTGGTCGAGAGAAAGAGATTGAGTTTCTTGATGCTCTCAATGACTGTGCTATGGAGCAGATGGTCTCAGAACCTACCAGGGGTGGGGCGATCCTGGATCTGGTCCTAAGTAATGCCCAAGACTTGGTGAGAGACGTAAAAGTGATTGCGCCGCTTGGGAACAGTGACCATAATGTTATTGATTTCACCATTTGTATAAATAGGGAGTTGCCCAAAAAGACCGCCACAACCACATTTAACTTTAAAAGGGGTAAATTCTCTGAGATGAGGAGGCATGTGAGGAGGAAACTGAAAGGAAAGGTAAATACGGTCAAAACCCTTGGGGAAGCTTGGAGACTATTTAAAACTATAATCCTAGAAGCTCAGATAAAATACATACCACAAGTTAGGAAAGGCACAAACAGGTATAAGAAGAGGCCAGCATGGTTAACAAACAAAGTAATGGAAGCTGTAAAAGGTAAGAAGGACTCCTTTAAGCGGTGGAAAACCAGTCCAAGTGAGATTAATAAAAGGGAACACAGGCAGTGGCAAATCAAATGCAAGACTGTGATCAGGCAGGCCAAAAGGGACTATGAGGAGCATATTGCAAAAAACATAAAGACCAACAATAAAAATTTCTTCAAATATATTAGAAGTAGGAAACCAGCCAGGGAAGCAGTGGGGCCCTTGGATGACCATGGGGTAAAAGGATTACTGAAGGAGGATGGGGAAATGGCTGAGAAGCTGAACGCATTTTTTGCCTCCGTCTTCACCGTGGAAGATGAGAAGTGTTTGCCCGCCCCAGAACCACTAATATTGGAAGGGGTGTTGAAAGACCTGAGTCAGATTGAGGTGACAAAAGAGGAGGTCCTACAACTGATAGACAAATTAAAAACTAATAAGTCACCGGGTCCGGATGGCATACATTCGAGAGTTCTGAAAGAACTCAAAGTTGAACTTGTGGATCTTCTAACAAAAATCTGTAATCTTTCATTGAAATCTGCCTCCGTTCCTGAGGACTGGAAGGTAGCAAATGTCACCCCCATCTTTAAAAAGGGTTCCAGAGGAGATCCGGGAAATTACAGGCCAGTCAGTCTGACTTCAATACCGGGAAAGTTGGTAGAAACCATTATCAAGGACAGAATGAGTAGGCACATTGATGAACACGGGTTATTGAGGAAGACTCAGCATGGGTTCTGCAAGGGAAGATCTTGCCTCACTAACCTGTTACATTTCTTTGAGGGGGTGAACAAACATGTGGACAAAGGAGACCCGATAGATGTTGTTTACCTTGACTTCCAGAAAGCTTTTGATAAAGTTCCTCATCAAAGGCTCCTTAGAAAGCTTGAGAGTCATGGAGTAAAAGGACAGGTCCTCTTGTGGATCAAAAACTGGCTGAGTAATAGGAAGCAGAGAGTGAGTATAAATGGGCAGTCTTCGCAGTGGAGGACGGTAAGCAGTGGGGTGCCGCAGGGCTCGGTAATGGGTCCCATCCTCTTTAACTTGTTCATAAATGATTTAGAGTTGGGAGTGAGCAGTGAAGTGGCCAAATTTGCGGATGACACTAAATTGTTCAGGGTGGTGAGAACCAGAGAGGATTGTGAGGAACTCCAAAGGGATCTGTTGAGGCTGGGTGAGTGGGCGTCAACGTGGCAGATGCGGTTTAATGTGGCCAAGTGCAAAGTAATGCACATTGGGGCCAAGAATCCCAGCTACAAATACAAGTTGATGCGGTGTGAACTGGCAGAGACAGACCAAGAGAGAGATCTTGGGGTCATGGTAGATAATTCACTGAAAATGTCAAGACAGTGTGCGTTTGCAATAAAAAAGGCCAACGCCATGCTGGGAATTATTAGGAAGGGAATTGAAAACAAATCAGCCAGTATCATAATGCCTCTGTATAAATCGATGGTGCGGTCTCATTTGGAGTACTGTGTGCAGTTCTGGTCGCCGCACCTCAAAAAGGATATTATAGCATTGGAGAAAGTTCAGAAAAGGGCAACTAAAATGATTAAAGGGCTGGAACACCTTCCCTATGAAGAAAGGTTGAAACGCTTAGGGCTCTTTAGCTTGGAGAAACGTCGACTGAGGGGTGACATGATAGAAGTTTACAAGATAATGCATGGGATGGAGAAAGTAGAGAAAGAAGTACTTTTCTCCCTTTCTCACAATACAAGAACTCGTGGGCATTCGATGAAATTGCTGAGCAGACAGGTTAAAACGGATAAAAGGAAGTACTTCTTCACCCAAAGGGTGATTAACATGTGGAATTCACTGCCACAGGAGGTGGTGGCGTCCACAAGCATAGCCACCTTCAGGAAGGGGTTAGATAAAAATATGGAGCAGAGGTCCATCAGTGGCTATTAGCCACAGTGTGTGTGTGTGTATATATATATATATATATTTGGCCGCTGTGTGACACAGAATGTTGGACTGGATGGGCCATTGGCCTGATCTAACATGGCTTCTCTTATGTTCTTATGTTCTTCTTATGGATGCAACAGGCGCTTCGGAGGGGGGACTCCAGGGCAGGGTTTCCCAACCTTTCCCCCTCCGTGGCCTGGTTCTCCCCCCGTGGTCTGAGCGGAGGGCGATCACATTGTTTTTTTCATGGCTGACATCCACTTTGAGTTCAAGCATAAATGACAGATCGTAAAAATCTCTACAACAGATTTTGAGTCCAGAGGCACCTTCAAGACCAACAAACGTTTATTCAAGGTACATGAGGGGTGTGTGGCCTAATATGCAAAGGAGTTCCTGCTACAAAAGAAGCCCTGATCTCCACCCAGCCAATATTAAAGGACAGGATATCCTTTTTTCTCCGCTGCTGATAGTTCTGTCTCTACCCATTCAGCTGCTGCCCTCAGGGGTTCTGTCCCTACGGAAGAGCTTTCCAGAAGATGCAAAAGGATTCCCGACGTGGTCATTTTGGGGAAGCCCTGAAAGGTAGGATTGTTTAGGAAGACATTGGGAACGGAGGCAATTTTATGTACAAAACTAGGGTGGCCATAACATCTGCAGGCCAGCCAGGGACACCTTGAGGGGGGAAGGAATGTGTGTGCGTGCGCGCAGAGCGTGCGAGCCTCCGGAAACAGGAAGTGACGTCACTTCCGGTGACGGCATGCCACCGCCGGAAGCAGGAAGTGACATCACTTCCTGTGACATCATTTCCCCTGCGCCACCTGCCGGAAGCAGGGAGTGACATAACTTCCTGTGACATCATTTCCCCTGCGCCACCTGCCGGAAGCAGGAAGTGACATCACTTCCTGTGACATCATTTCCCCCAAATGCCACTGCCGGAAACAGGAAGTGACTTCACAGCACTTCCTGTGACGTCCCCAAAAATCCCCCAAATATCACCGCCGGAAACAATTTTGTTCTCAAATCCTGTATATACTTCATCAGTATATGGGATAAGGCACTTTCTCAACTGTGCTGCATAATGCAGCCTATTTATTTTGTACTGTGTGCTCTGTTGGCTCTATCTGCGCCACCTTCATCACTTTCGGGGAGTGGATCCCCCAGTGGGGTGGGCTCCCGACTCCCTCCGCCGGCTGTTTCTGATAGCCCTGCGCCCCCTCTTTCATTTGATATGTGTCCCGTGCGGGTGCCACCCTCCCGCCGGGAGATGCCGCAAAATGAGCCCCCTTGAGGCTTATGGCGGCAGGGCTCGGGGGAAGCGAGCTAGACTGTTCTTTTGAGGGGTTATAGAGTGTTTCGAGCCCGTCCCTCTGGCATCGGTCCCATTGTTGTGGGACCCAGGGGGCCGGCGCAGCGGCCTGCTGAAGCAGCCTGTCGGTCACTTCCGGGTTCCTGTCCTGCATCTCGACCTGTGTTATTAGTGACAGGCTGCTTCCTTCCTTCCTTCCTTCCTTCCCTCCCTCCCTCCCACCGACCCGGGGCCTCCCACCACGCTGCTGCCGCAGGCGCCGCCGGCCCGCCTCGGGGGGGGGACTTACCTTCTCCCAGGGTGTGGGTGGCGGCCTCCCCTCCGGGCGGGCGGGCTGGCCAGGAGGCGCAGCGGCGGCTGGTGCTGCTGATGGCGCTGCTGGCAGGGCTGGCGGCGGCTGAGGAGGAGGCTGCCGAGCCCACCGACCCGGGGCCTCCTGCTCCGGCCACCGCTGCCGCCTCCCGGGCCCTAAGCCAGCGAGAGGAGCCGGCGAGCCGCACGCGCGGGCGGGGAAGGCGGCGAGTGAGGGAGCGAGCGTCCCTGCGCGTGCGCACGGCGATTGGCGGCGGTGTGGCGGGCCCTACGCCGCCCACTCTCCTGGCCCCGCGCATGCGCAGAGCCCGCCACACCGCCGCCAATCGCCGTGCGCACGCGCAGGGACGCTCGCTCCCTCCCTCGCCGCCTTCCCCGCCCGTGCGCGCGGCCCGCCGGCTCCTCTCGCTGGCTAAACCGGGCCAGAAGCGGGACTTTCCCGGGTGACTGGGACGGTCTGGCCACTGACATCACATATTTTGATCTCAAAACACAGCCACCAAGGCAGATAAAAGAAATCAGAAGTGGAACATTATAAAACCTGTTGTTAGCATCAGTTAAAACTATGGACAAAACATATATTAAAAAAAAAATTAAAACACAAGGTGGGGAGGAAAGGTCAATAAAACAGTGCCCGCTTGCAGGGAGGATGGAATATTGTTGCAATACAAGTTATTTACATTCCAGCCATTTCGTTTACCTGAAAGAGGAAATGATGCATTGGAACCTAAACCCAATTGCGAACAGAGTCTTCATAGCCCCGGAAAACATGTCAACATAGCATTGGTCAGAAAGGACAGGTGTGAAAAGCTTTGATGTTGAATGCAAGCTGAATTGCTCTTTTTCCTGTTCTCAGTGTTTTCTGGGTAGAAGCAGCTAGACAAAGGGTTGTAAATACTGTAGCCATGTAGAGGTCAGACATAGTTAGACTAGCTGGTAAGCTAAGTTGTATTTCTTTTTATCCCAAGTACCCTATCCTGACGTCTTCTAGCAAACTTTATTTCTTTTGGTTAAGCTTAAGCCTCGACTCCAATTATTGCCACTCCACACCTCTGAGTTTTCAAGTATCTCCAACATAAAATAAATCAGCTAAAATAAAATAAATATGAAACGCCGAAAGAAACTTTACAAAAAGTCCTCACCCGCCAGCAAAAGGCAAGGGAGGGAAGGCGAAAGAGGAATCTCTCAGGGCAGGGAGTTCAACCATCAAGACGGCCCCTTCCTGGGTTGCCACCTCTCCAGCCTCCGTTGGCACCCAAAGGAGGACCTCTGAAGATGACCAGAGGGAGTGAAGAGCTTGGTTTGTATTTTGCGGTGCCTCATTACATTTTGATTTTTGTGCTTCCTATGTACTCCTTTGTACTTCTTGGTACCCACTTTTTAAAAAAAGCTGCTCTCAGCCCTTTTGGATGGAGGAGGGAAGACAGAAGAAATGAACTCACCTTTCCCCCTAAAGTTCTTGCAACCTCTTTACTGTCTGACTGGAGAATTCTCTACCATACTTGCAGGTTGCAAGCCACCTTGAGTCCCAGGTGGACTAGAAATAAAACAATAACAATCCCTTAGTGTGATGCGCCCGTTCCTTATTTGAATTCTTCTTTAATTGACGTCTAGCCCTCTGTCTCCCACAGAAGTTACAATCACATGATAAATAGGAAAGGAAAGGTCCCCTGTGCAAGCACCAGGATCGCTCCCTCCGCTCTCGATCCCAGCGCTTGCTTTAAGCATCAGAGCTGGAGCCAGGCAGACACGCATGGAGGAAGCACGCTGCCCCCCCTCCACAGCCGGCGCTCGCGAAGCTCTGGGTTTGCGGAGGGGGCAGGTGCTTTCTCCGTGCCTGTCTGCAGCTCTGATGCTTAAAGCAAGCGCTGGGATCGGAGGGCAGAGGGAGCGATCCTGGCGCTTGCTGTAAGCGTCAGAGCTGGAGCCAGGCAGACAGGCACGGAGGAAGCACGCTGCCCTCTCCACAGCTGGCGCTCGCGAAGCGCTGGGTTTGCGGTGGGGGCAGCGTGGAGCGATCCCAGCGCTTGCTGGATGAAGCTGGAGCCAGGCAGGCAGGCGCGGGGGAAGCGCCGGGATCGGAGGCAGAGGCAGCGGGTCGCCCCCCAGGAGGAAGGTACGTCCTATGGCCCGGAGCGCCTTATGGTCCGAAAAATACGGTGTGTATATATATATACACACACACACACACACTGTGGCTAATAGCCACTGATGGACCTCTGCTCCATATTTTTATCTAAACCCCTCTTCAAGGTGGCTATGCTTGTGGCCGCCACCACCTCCTGAGGCAGTGAATTCCACATGTTAATCACCCTTCGGGTGAAGAAGTACTTCCTTTTATCTGTTTTAACCTGTCTGCTCAGCAATTTCATCGAATGCCCACGAGTTCTTGTATTGTGAGAAAGGGAGAAAAGGACTTTTTTCTCTACTTTCTCCATCCCATGCATTATCTTGTAAACCTCTATCATGTCACCCCCGCAGTCGACGTTTCTCCAAGCTAAAGAGTCCCAAGAATTTCAACCTTTCTTCATAGGGAAAGTGTTCCAGCCCTTTAATCATTCTAGTTGCCCTTTTCTGGACTTTCTCCAATGCTATGATATCCTTTTTGAGGTGCAGCGACCAGAACTGCACACATTACTCCAAATGAGACCGCACCATCGATTTATACAGGGGCATTATGATACTGGCTGATTTGTTTTCAATTCCCTTCCTAATAATTCCCAGCAGGGCATTGGCTTTTTATTGCAAACGCACTGTCACATTGTGTTTCATGCGTTTTAGGTCATGATTATGTTTTTATAGCCCCCTCACCTTTAAACTGCTCTGAACCCTTTTTGATGGATGGGGAAGACAGAATAAACCAACTCACCCTTCCCCCTGAAGTTCTTATAATCTGTTTACTGACTAGAAAGTTTTCCATCAGACTTGTAACCCACCCTGAGTTCCAGGCAAGCTAGAAATGAAATAACAGTAACAATCCTTCAATGTGAAACTCTTTTTAAAAGGCTTTGGAAGGAAATTTTTTCTGGATGCGCTTGGAGACTACAAATCCTAAATATATTAAGGAACGTATGCTTATTGCAACCTTCTGTAGTATCAGGGAAGGAAAAACCAAAGACAGGCATGGGGTGGGGGATCCACCTATTTCTCTTTATTTCAACAAAATGGGATATTTACAGAGGGAGAAAATTCACATCTACACCAGGGGTGGCCAAACTGTGGCTCTTTCACATTTTGTGTGACTCTCAAAGTCCCCACTCAGTAGACCAGTTTAGAGAGACATTTAAAGTTTAAACTGCTTACTTTCCACCTCCACCTCCCTCCATCTATTTGCCTTCCTTCCTTCCATCTCTTAAACATCTGACATTCATGTCTTGAAGCTCTCAAACATCTGATGTTTATTCTATGTGCCTCTTATGTTAGGCAAGTTTGGCCACCCCTGATCTACACTATCCATGGCAATATGCAGATAGTGCTCTAGTCAGGGAAGGAAGAAATCAATGACAGTGTGAAGACTTGTGAAAACTGGAGCTTGGATTCTGGTCTTGGCTGGACCCAGAGGTGGCTCCTGGGAGACGATGGCTCCGTTGCCCCCACTAGGCTCTGGGTGCGAAATCTGCTCTTCTTGGTAGCACCCCCTCCTTCCGGCTGCCAGTCTTCTCCTTAGACCCTCAGCGTAGAGTTTCTCACCTCACTAAACTGTTACTTATGCAGACATGTGAAGTTGCTACGATTTTGCGCATTAGCTATCAAATTACAGGAACTGCACCCTAAAAGTTCTTAAATTTGAATTTTTACAAATGTATTTTACATCAGACTGAATTCATGGGGAGGGAAGGTGGCTCAGTGGTAGAGCATCTGTTTAGTAAGCAGAAGGTCCCAGGTTCAATCCCCGGCATCTCCAACTAAAAAGGGTCCAGGCAAATAGGTGTGAAAAACCTCAGCTTGAGACCCTGGAGAGCCGCTGCCAGTCTGAGTAGACAATACTGACTTTAGGGGAGGGACGGTGGCTCAGTGGTAGAGTATCTGCTTGGTAAGCAGAAGGTCCCAGGTTCAGTCCCTGGTATCTCCAACTAAAAAGGGTCCAGGCAAATAGGTGTGAAAAACCTCAGGTTGAGACCCTGGAGAGCCGCTGCCAGTCTGAGTAGACAATACTGACTTTGATGGACCGAGAGTCTGATTCAGTAGAAGGCAGCTTCATGTGTATGTTGGTCAATAGACCATAATAAATAACTGACTTATGCAGACATTACGATCTGCACTTTCTGCTGATAACACATCCAGCACGAATGCTAAGATTCTTGTGAACTTTCTATGGCATCACAGCAGCTCAATCAAAAGCTTTTCGGAAGTAGCCCAAACTCTGACCCATTTTATTTCAAGTAGATACTGCAAGTGATGCCCATGTATTCCTTTAAAGCCAGAAAGAGGCAGTGCACTAGAGGAGGAAGGAATGTAGCAACCCCTAAGCTTCAAACAACATCAAAATCACGACGGATGATATGCCACATTAGGCACAGTCTATTTTTATTTATTTATTTATTTATTTATTTATTTATATCCCGCCCTCCCCCACCTTGGCAGACTCAGGGCGGCTAACAACATTCCATAAAACATACAGTAATAAATTACTTTATATGTTCCCGTTTCGGGAGTCCCAACAACATCAGTCGATACATGAATTTATCTTTTTTTACACGATGAGCATTTTGGTTGCAAATGTTTCAGTTCATTTCCCATTAATATAATGGCTCAAATATCTGTGCAAAATCCGTTAGGAAAAAAAATCCCTCAAAATCCAAACAATCGAGATGGAAATCAGAAGTAGCTGCCAGAGAGAAGCTGGAAGCAGCAGAAGTTGTGTGGGATAGTAGATCCCCAGGATCTCTTGAGTAGATCCTCTTCTTATGCAGGTACAGAAACTAAAAAAAGGAAACAAAATGAGAGTCTTAACTGAAGTCACCATGAACTCTCAACATGCATCAAAAGCAGAGAGAGGGGTGGGTGGGGGGGACACAAAGATCATCAAAGCTAGTGTTTTGGCTAAGGTGGGGGCCACCTCAACCATACCCCCCATACAAATCAGGCCACAAGCAGATAGCAGAGTGCCCTGCTGAGGGACCCACACACAGTGCAAAGGCCTCTAGTTGGTCACTCAAGCAAGTGAGTCAAGCCACAGACGTCAAATGAAGAGAGGAAATAACTGGGGCTCTAACCCCAGTGCAAAAATCCCTTCTCCAAGAGGGCTGTCAAAAAGACCCTGAGCCAAGTCAGAGAGGAAAGAGACCCTCCACAAGGTGGAAGTTCAGAGCACTAAAAAAATCTATCTGAAAAAAGGGCAGAAATCTTTCTGGTGGAGAAATGACTCTTCAGCCCCACACCTGGTAACAAAAGGCATAATTTTGCACTCTGCTGATGTTCAGAGGCTAACCCAGAGGGTTGTACAAGAAGTGTCTAAAAACCAGTTTGCAGATGTGGAAAATTAGGAAGCAGCAGACTCCACTGGATCGCAAATAGCTGCCAGCATGTGAATCAGCCAGCTGTTCCTGAGAGAATGTAAAATATCAAGTTGGGTTATAGGAGCTAGAAGATTTGGGAACTGGAAAATCCTGGGCTGGGTACAGATGGCCAATTTTGGCTGACATGGGAACGGTAGGAAATCACTGAAGCACTTCCGGGGTGCCTTTCGCAAGTGAAGTGTTGCAATTGCGCTTGAGCGGCATGACCGCTCCTCTGGGGCATGCACAGCTGCCAGCTAAAGCTGCCCATCTGTACCCAACAGCAGGTCAGGACAGGGTAAAAGAACAGGATTTCTTGATGTAAGAGGCAAAGAAGGTCTCTCTCTCCCTCCACTAGCCAGGAGGGAAAGAAAACAGAATTCTGGAGATTTAGTTGCTTTTCTCTTCAGATGCTTTGAACATATATGAACATATGAAGCTGCCTTATACTGAATCAGACCCTTGGTCCATCAAAGTCAGTCTTGTCTTCTCAGACTGGCAGCGGCTCTCCAGGGTCTCCAGCTGAGGTCTTTCACACCTATTTGCCTGGACCCTTTTTTGTAGATGCCGGGGATTGAACCTGGGACCTTCTGCTTCCCAAGCAGATGCTCTGCCACTGAGCCACCGTCCCTCCCCTATGTTGTTCCTGGGTGTGACTCTGGGTCTCGGTGACAACTGTGCTCCATGGTGGAAATGTAATTTCCGAGTAGGGGGGGGGGCTTATTTGGATCGGGGCCACAGTAGACCAGATCCGCCTCCCAACACGCTAGCCGCTTGGTCTGAAATGGCCCCAAGGGACTCTCTTGCTCATCCTTTACGGGCCAGCATGTGTCTGGAAATTATTCCAGTCCTACCAAGAGGACCTGGGGCAGACCTGGAAACAAGGCTTGGTGTAGTTAAGTTCTAAAGCAATGGATTTTTTCAATCAATAACTTTCCTCCAGTAATTTCTAGTTACAGGCAAAGCTCTCCCCACCCCGTTTTTTGCAAACTTGACATTTACTCTCTTTCCATATAAACGCCTGAACTGGCAATACCTAAAGAGGTGGTGGAGAGGGAAGGCGACACAATAGAGCCCAATCATGTCAGCTCCTGGAAGCTCAGCAGGCCCAGTACTCGGATCGCCAGCTACCAAGGGAGACTCTGCTTCTCACTTGCCACAAGTGGGCTGCAACTTGAAGGCACTTCACATAGGTAAAGAGGTGGGGAGACCCCTCCTAAATGTTGTTACTATTAAGATAGGTTTGGCTCCTAAGAACCGACCTCTCACTCAAAGCATATGGAGGTGGGGAAGCCAGGGGGAAAAAAACTGGAACTTCCTTGGAGGAAAGTTTGGGGCATTTTGTTTGTTTGATTTTAACTGCTCCTTTTGAAAAGGTAACTTTTCCTCCTTCAAGTTACAGCCCGTTTATGGCAACCCTGTAGGGTAGAAGTGTCGAACATGCAGTTTGGGGGCTGAATCAGGCCCCTGAGAAATAGCTGTCATCTGCTTCCTTCTCCCTCTCTCTTGCTTCCTTCTGCATCACAGCGTGCTTTGCAAGGCCTGCTCAACTGTACAGGAGCTACTGAGCAAAACCTCTATTTTCTCCATTGGCTGAGACTCCTCCCTCAGGGAGGAAGGGGGGAGGAATAGCTTACTTTGCCAGGCTCTCTCAATTGCACAGCGGAGCTACTGAGCCAAGCCTCTCTTCCTTCTATTGGCTGAGGCTCCCCCCCCAACCCCCTGGAGAAGGAAGGAAAGAGCCAGAGCTTCCTTTGCCAAGTTCCCTGGATCCCATGGGAAAAATACAAAGAAAATAGCTTTAAAACCAATGAGTGCTAACGTTTCAAGCATGTTTTACGTTTTTAAAAATATATATTTGGGTTTGTCGGTGTCCTTTATAAAGTTTATATCTCTGCTACCTAATCTTAAATAGGTACACATACGGCCCAGCCCGACATGGCTCAGCCCAACAAGATCTCATTTATCTCAGATCCAGCCCTCATAACAAATGAGTTCGACACCCCTGCTGTAGGGTTTTCAAGGAGAGAGAAGTTCAGAGGTGGTTTGCCATCGTCTGCCTCTGCGTAGCAACCCTGGACTTCCTTGGTGGTCTCCCCTTCATATGCCGCCCAAGGCCGTCCTTACTTAGTTTCTGAAATCTGATGAGATCAGGTTAGCCAGGGCCATCATTGTAGGTGTAAGGATTTCTCGTGGGCTGAGATAACAGACAGAAACCCCCTTAAAGAGAGCCGGTTTGGTGTAGTGGTTAAGTGTGCAGACTCTTGTCTGGGAGAACCGGGTTTGATTCCTCACTCCTCCACTTGCACCTGCTGGAATGGCCTTGGGTCAGCCATAGCTCTGGCAGAGGTTGTCCTTAAAAGGGCAGCTGCTGGGAGAGCCCTCTCAGCCCCACCCACCTCACAGGGTGTCTGTTGTGGGGGAGGAAGGGAAAGGAGATTGTAGGCCGCTCTGAGCCTCTGTCCTTGAAAGGGCAGCTGCCGTGAGAGCCCTCTCCAGCCCCATCCACCTCACAGGGTGTCTGTTGTGGGGGAGGAAGGGAAAGGAGATTGTAGGCCGCTCTGAGCCTCTGTCCTTGAAAGGGCAGCTGGTGGGAGAGCCCTCTCAGCCCCACCCACCTCACAGGGTGTCTGTTGTGGGGGAGGAAGGGAAAGGAGATTGTAGGCCGCTCTGAGCCTCTGTCCTTGAAAGGGCAGCTGCTGTGAGAGCCCTCTCAGCCCCACCCACCTCACAGGGTGTCTGTTGTGGGGGAGGAAGGAAAAGGAGATTGTAGGCCGCTCTGAGCCTCTGTCCTTGAAAGGGCAGCTGCTGTGAGAGCTCTCTCAGCCCCATCCACCTCACAGGGTGTCTGTTGTGGCGGAGGAAGTGAAAGGAGATTGTAGGCCAGTCTGAGCCTCTGTCCTTGAAAGGGCAGCTGCTCTGAGAGCCCTCTCAGCCCCACCCACCTCACAGGGTGTCTGTTGTGGGGGAGGAAGGGAAAGGAGATTGTGAGCCGCTCGGAGACTCTTTGGAGTGGAGGGCGGGATATAAATCCAATATCATCTTCTTCTTAAAACCTGGGCGGGGATCCTCACAGGGCGTGCCTCAACAAGGGCCTCCCATTCCTGAGGCTGGTGCCAGCTGACAGTGATGATATTGGATTTATATCCCGCCCTCCACTCCGAAGAGTCTCAGAGCGGCTCACAATCTCCTTTACCTTCCTCCCCCACAACAGACACCCTGTGGGGTGGGTGGGGCTGGAGAGGGCTCTCACAGCAGCTGCCCTTTCAAGGACAGAGTCTCAGAGCGGCTCACAATCTCCTTCCCATTACCCACTTGCTGTTGGTGGAGGTGTCAGAGCTCTGGTCACTTCCTGCAAAAGCTGGGGGGGGGGGGGAGAGTTAACATCAATTAATTCTGGAGAAGGCCCTCCAAACACTTCAGCTCAAATATGAATATCACCTCCCCCCCATGCGTTTAAGAGTTTTAAAAGTGCACACCACAGAAGATCTGATCCCGAATCCCTACAAAACACGTAACTTTCTCCACATACGCCCCAGAAGTTGTTGTGATCAGCTATGCCAGGGGTGACCAATGGTACCTCTCCAGATGTTTTTGCCTACAACTCCCATCAGCCCCAGCCAATGGCCATGCTGGCTGGGGCTGATGGGAATTGTAGGCAAAGAAACATCTGGAGAGCTACTATTGGCCACCTCTGAGCTACGCAACACCTCCTGACCACCCCTGGCCCTAAGGACATCCAACTTGCCTCAACCAGGGACAGGGCCTTTTTGGCCCTGGCCCCTGCCTGGTGGAATCCGCTCTCTGTGGAGATCCGGGCCCTACCTGAACTACTACTGTTTTGTAGGGCCTGCAAGACGGAGCTGTTCCACTGGGCTTATGGTTGAGGCAGTAGGCATCCTATTATTCATCACTTGGCCTTTGTGGGGATATTGTGCCCTTGTGGTGACACTGCACCTTAACGCAGCGCGATCTTATTGCTATTGCCATTGTTTTATTTATTCATTCATTCATTGATTTGATTTGATTTATATCCCACCCTCCAGGCTAAATGTGGGCCTATAACTGGTTACTTGATATACTGTGCTCTCTTCACCGGTGGTGCATTTTATTTAATGTTTAATTGTTTTTACTGTTTAATTTTAATGTGGTGTTTTAACTTTGGGGGGGAGGGGAGGGTGGGCTCCCTCTTGGGTATCCTGCCCCCCCCAGGGAAAGTGTATGCGCAATACATCGCCTCTCCTTTCCCGGTGTAGTGAACGCCGCGTGGTCACTGTCTGGCTATGCCTGGCAGATGGTCACTGCAATGGCCTCTCCTGAATTACTGCATCCGTGGCAACACCTTCCCGCTGGTCCCCCCCATTTCTCACAGAGTTTGCCACGTCATGGTGCGACCGAATGTCCGGCGGGCAGGCTGGGCTCACCAACCTCGCTAGCCAAGAGAAGGAAAACTAACATCAAACCCGGGCAGATAGAGATCATTAATGTAACACCTACCACCTGGAGGACTCGCTGCCAGCGTCCCGGCTTACTGGGCCATGGCAGATGACCCCAAGGTGAAAGGGTGGAGCCAGTACCGCGCTCACTGTGCTTCACCTAAAAATTCCTCTGCGCAGGCCTGAAGGGCATATCCACATCCACAACCCACAACACACCAAGTCCTGCAGCAATGGGCAAGGGGCGAAATGGCAGGTGGAAGATGCCACTGGAAGCCGCAGTCCTGATCCTGCATGTAGGTGGTTCAGGGTATTGGTCATCTGATGCTGACCCGGAGACGAAAGCATTTTTCGGCAGCACCCTGAACGACCGAGCAGCCTTATCTAGGGACAGCACTGCTTGCTCCACATGGAGAGGGGCCTAGAAAAGGTGGCCTAAACAAAGCTCGCCCCCCCCCCCCAGTTGGCTAGCCGCAGTCAACGGGCATCCTTACTTGCGGTCAAAAAATAACAACAAAGAAAAGGCATGCACCTGCCTCACAAAGTGTGCAAAGACTAAAGCTTGCGTGTTGGAACATCAGAACCATGGTTGACACAGTAGACAGTGGTCGCCCTGAACGACGGTCTGCTCTAGTTGCCCACGAACTTCTCAGGTTGAATATTGACATAGCAGCTCTCAGTGAGGTCCATTTCCCTGAGGAAGGTAGTCTTCAAGAACATGGTGCTGGCTATACCCTCTACTGGTCGGGTTAATTAAACAGTAAAGTCAAAGGCTGAGAGCCGCCTTTCTGGCGTTGGCTTCATGGTCAGGAACTCCATTGCCTCCAAACTCGAAAACCTGCCAACAGGTCACTCAGATCGCATCATGTCCATGCGCCTCCCACTTCAAAACAAGCAGCATGCAACACTCTTCAGTGTGTATGCCCCAACCCTTCAAGCAGATCCTGCAGAAAAGAACAAATTCTATGCTGATCTACGCAACCTCGTACGGAAGACCCCTACAGAGGACAAGGTGATCATCCTTGGGGACTTCAATGCCAGAGTACGTAAAGACTCGGAAGCCTGGAAAGGAGTACTTGGCAAACACGGCATTGGCAACTGCAATGACAATGGGCGCCTCCTGCTAGAATTCTGCATGGAGCATCAGCTCACCATCACCAACACTATCTTCCAGCAGAAGAACAGTCTGAAGACAACCTGGATGCACCCACGGTCCAAGCATTGGCACCTTATTGACTACATTCTGGTGCGCTAGAGAGACCTTCGAGATGTCTTACACACCCGAGTAATGCCCAGTGCGGAATGTCATACGGATCATTGTCTTGTACGCTGCAATTTTCATCTTCACTTTAAACCCACACCCAGGAGAGGAGGTATCCCCAGGAGGAAGTTTCAGGTTGGCAGCCTTCAGTCAGCCGAAGTTAAAGCTGCCTTCCAAAACTCCAGACAAGAATTGAGGACCCCAGTTGCCCCATAGACCCTTCTCCAGAAGCACTCTGGGAACACCTAAAAACTACCATCCTGTTGACCTCTGAAGAAGTCCTTGGGTTCTCCACAAGGAAGAACAAAGACTGGTTTGACGAGAACAACCAAGAGATCCAAGAATTACTGGAGAAAAAGAGATCTGCCTACCAAGCACATCTTGCTCAGCCCTCCTGTCCCGGGAAAAAAGCAACCTTTCGCGCTGCATGTAGCAATCTCCAGCGCAAGCTTCGAGACATTCAGAATGAGTGGTGGACCAAGCTTGCAGAGAGAACCCAGCTGTGTGCAGACACTGGTGATTTAAGAGGGTTCTACGAAGCCCTGAAGGCAGTATATGGTCCATCATATCAGGCTCAGAGTCCCTTGCGTAGTGCAGACGGCCAAGTGCTCCTCACAGACAAGGCATCCATACTGAATTGGTGGTTGGAGTATTTTCAGGTTCTCTTCAGTGCCAATCGCATAGTTCAAGATTCAGCAATCCACCTCACCCCACTTCAACCAGTGAAAACAGAGTTGGATGAGATCCCCACCCTAGAAGAGACTATTAAAGTCATCAAGCAACTGAAAAGTGGCAAGGCAGCGGGAGTTGATAGAATCCCACCAGAGATCTGGAAAAATGGGGGCATAGTACTACATAGCACACTTCACAAAGTACTTGTCACCTGCTGGGAACAAGGCAAACTACCACAGGACTTTCGCGATGCAATCATCATTACTCTACACAAGAACAAAGGGGAAAAGTCAGACTGCTCCAACTACCGAAGGATAACCCTGCTCTCCATCGCAGGCAAAATCCTTGCTAGAATACTCCTGAACAGACTGGTGCCCACCACTGCAGAGGAACTCCTCCCAGAGAGCCAGTGTGGCTTCAGAGCTAACAGGAGCACCACCGACATGGTATTTGTTCTCAGGCAGCTCCAAGAGAAATGCAGGGAACAGAACAAGGGTCTATTGTCGACCTTATCAAAGCTTTCAATACCGTTGGCAGGAAAGGCCTGTGGCAAATCTTGGAACGTTTAGGATGTCCCCCAAGGTTCCTCAGCATGATCATCCAGCTACATGAAGACCAGCAAGGCCAAGTCAGACACTGCAACGATCTCTTGGAGTCCTTCCCAATAGGCGCAGGTGTAAAGCAAGGCTGTGTTCTCGCGCCAACTCTCTTTACGATCTCCTTAAGCATGATGCTTCAAAGAGCCGCAGTAGATTTAGACGATGACGATTGTGTCTACATCCGCTATCGCACCGATGGCAGCCTGTTCAACCTGAGGCGACTAAAGGCCCACTCCAAGACAATGGAAAAACTTATCCGAGAGCTACTGTTTGCTGATGATGCTGCACTCGTCTCCCACTCGGTATCAGCTCTGCAGCATATGACGTCCTGCTTTGCAGAGGCTGCCAAGCTATTCGGCCTAGAAATTAGTCTGAAGAAGACAGAAGTTCTCCACCAGCCTGCACCCCAGGAAGATTATCACCCTCTTTGCATCACTGTGGGTGAATCAGTTTTGAAGACAGTCCAGCAGTTCAGCTACCTGGGGTGCATCATCTCCTCAGACGCCAAGATCGACAAGGAGATCGACAACAGGCTGGCAAAGGCAAACCGTGCATTTGGCCGACTGCATAAAAGCGTGTGGAGCAATAAGCATCTGAAAAAAGGCACAAAGATCAATGTTTACAAAGCGGTTGTGATGACAACCCTCATCTACGGCTCCGAATCGTGGGTTTTATACCGTCATCACCTGCGACTCCTTGAGCGCTTTCATCAGCGCTGCCTTCGCACCATCCTCAACATCCACTGGAGTGACTTTGTGACCAACACTGAAGTCCTCAAGCGGGCGGAGGTTACAAGCATCGAGGCACTGTTGTTGAAGACGCAGTTGTGCTGGGCAGGGCATATTTCCAGTATGGAAAACCACCGCCTTCCCAAGATTGCCCTGTATAGCGAACTTTCCACTGGCCATCGAAATAGAGGGGCACCAAAGAAGAGGTACAAGGACTCCTTGAAGAAATCCCTTGGTACCTGTTGCATCAACCATCACCAGTGGTCTGACCTAGCCTCAGATCGCAAAGCATGGAGGCACACCATCCACCAGGCTGTCTCTTCCTTTGAGAACGCACGCATAGCTGGTCTTGAGGACAAAAGGAGATTGAGGAAGAATCGCACTGCTACAGCACCAACCCCAAATCAGCCAACCCCAAATCAGCCACTTTCCCTGCTGCCACAGTGGCCAGACCTGCCTGTCCCGCATTGGTCTTACCATCCACCAGCGAGTCTGCAGCAGACGTGGACTACTGCACCTTTCTTAAATCTTCGTTCGCGAAGTCAAGCCGAGAGAAGTGCTCCCCACAAGTCCTTGCAGGTTCCACACATCTTGTCTCATTGGCCTGAGCAGTTAAAATATTTGTGAACATTCTATGGCATCCCAGTCATTTGGCCAAGGCAGTGTGGTGTTTTGGCTTACAGTTCTTGCCAATTACAATCTGCTTGATCTTAAAAGTCACAGCAGTCAGTAGTGGGTTTTTTTTGACATTCCAAGGCTTTCTTTGTAGCAGAAACTGCTTAGCATATTAGGCCACACACCCCTGATGTAGCCAATCCTCCAAGAGCTTACAGTAGGCCCTGAAAGAAGAGTCCTGTAACCTCTTGGAGGATTGGCTACATCAGAGGGGTGTGGCGTAATATGCAAAGGAGTTCCTACAAAAAAAACCCCTGGACATTACAAAGTCCGGCTAACCTTGCATGAAGTGTTAGGGGAGCTTTCACGGCTGGATACTTTGACTGAGGAAAAACGCTGCAAAGAACAAAGGAGAGACCAAAGTGGAGCCAGACCAGAGGTGGCAAAGCTTGGAATAAAACAGACCCACAAATTGGGGGGACAGGACCTTTTATTACTAGCTATTTTAGAGTATTTTGTAGAAAGACAGGATAGAGGAAATCTGAAGTGCTTTTATTTGTGTTTCTCATGTAAAGTGGCCTTCAGCTCTCCAGACGCTCTGCTTGGATCAGGTGAGTCTCTCTGTAACTGTGAAGCCCCCCTGGGTGAAGATGGACTGAGGCACCCCCTTCACCCCCAAGACCACTGCAGTGGGGGGGGGGGCTATGGGTATATCAGCTGATCCTTCAATGGATCCCTCTCCCTCCTCCCATTTTCTGTGTTGAAGGAACACCCTAGAGAGGAAGGGATACAACTCACCTGATGCTGCTGCTGCTTTATAGCCCTTCGTTTTCTGTCTTTCTGCAGAGAGAACGCCAGGAAGTCAGAGCCAGAAGGGGCACCCAGAGCCCATCCATCCACACACCCCTGAGCAGTAAAGCTGGCCTCTTGGGTTCCCAGTCCCCCAGCCCACCCCTGGCAGATACTCCTCCAATCCCCTTTTAACCAACTTCCAAAAGCTTCCCCTAGCAACTCATGGTTAGTGTGAATGGCTGGGATGTCTTCTCATTTAGCCATTGGAGAAGAAGAGAGAAATCTCCCCAACCCCCTCAGTATCAGAACAGAAGGAATCACTAGATTCCCCCCTCCCCGCAAGGAAAGACGCTTGACTCTGTAGAAATGTCCAGGAAGCAGGGAGGAAGCAGAAAGGCCTGGGTTCCTAGAATTGTAGCATACTGAAGAGAAACTGCTTTAAAATGAGAAATGTGTTTACACGAGAGGCATCCCACTAAAATCAGCAGGGCTCAATTAACTCCCAGTTGTCTTGTTCTGGATGAAAAATCGGCCAGGAGACAAGATTGATCCCACTGCCCTTCCACCACCCAGGAATGTAGAATCTGTAGGGTTGCCATGAAAGGGTTATTTTGCTGAGAGCCAGTTTGGTGTAGTGGTTAAGTGTGCGGACTCTTATCTGGGAGAACCGGGTTTGATTCCCCACTCCTCCACTTGCAGCTGCTGGAATGGCCTTGGGTCAGCCATAGCCCTGGCAGAGGTTGTCCTTGAAAGGGCAGCTGCTGTGAGAGCCCTCTCCAGCCCCACCCACCTCACAGGGTGTCTGTTGTGGGGGAGGAAGGTAAAGGAGATTGTAGGCCGCTCTGAGCCTTTGTCCTTGAAAGGGCAGCTGCTGTGAGAGCCCTCTCCAGCCCCACCCACCTCAGGGTGACTGTTGTGGGGGAGGAAGGTAAAGGAGATGTGAGCCGCTCTGAGACTCTTCGGAGTGGAGGGCGGGATATAAATCCAATATCTTCTTCTTCTTCTCTCATATGCAGAGCATGGGGGTGGACTAGAGGACCTTCAGGCCAGAGAAGACAGTCTCAGGAAGGGCTGGGGAAGTTCAGATGCTTGAGAGAGAAAGGCCAGCTAGAAGTACTTTAAACTAAACTAACAAATACAGACTTGGCAGCCCACTTTCAAAATGCCAAGGAGGGTTTGTGGGCACTGCTGAGAGCAACATCTGCCCCTGCTAGGGGCCCTGTGGCAGCCCCGTGACCCTCAGGCGGGATCTGCCACAAGAACCTCACAGACACAAACACAGAGCTCAGCCCAGGCTCTCCCTGTTTACTTACTCCTGTAGAAGATGACCCCAGCCACCGCCAAGATGAGAGCAACCAGAAGAACAGCGATGACCAGAATGAGTCCCAAGTTGGAAGCTGAGGGTGAAAGGGAGGGTCAAAATGTCATTCTTATTCAGCGTGGCTGGCAGCAGCTCTCCAAAGCCTTGGAGTGGGAGGGTGGGGTGGGGGGGAGATTTCCCAGCCGAAGCGCCTCAGGTTGCTGGAGGGGGCCAGAATTCCACAGAGGACTTTCCCCCTGCAAGCTCCGCAGAGTTCTTGCTGCTCCCACTCTCCCTGCCAGAGAGGGGCCCCCAGGACCACCCTGGACATTCTCCCCCCCACCCCCCAGACCCTTTAACACTGGGATGCAAGGAGCTGGTCAGCACCCCCAATGAAAGTCTAGGGACCTACTAGGAGATGCTGTTTTAAACTGTGACCTTGCTGGAAGGCGACTTTTTATGGAGCCCCCCCCCCTTTCCTCAAATGTATGCCTTCCAGACTTTGCCAGCCCCCACCCCAAGGGGACCAGCCTCCTCCCCCCCCCCCCCAACAGTCTCTCACCTGGCTCCTCCCAGGCCAAGTCCAGGGGCTCCGGCAGGCTGTCGTGCCCCACCCGGCACCGGTAGCGGTCCCTCTCCTTGGGATCCACCTTGATGCTGAGCCAGGTGTGGTAGGTCCCATCCGAGTTGGGGACGACACCCCCCGTCAGGGTCTCCGGCCTCCGGTCCTCCCCGTCCTTCATCCAGGCGACCTCGATCCCCTTGGGGTAGAAGCCGTAGAGCTGGCAGAAGAGGGTCTCCTGGCCATCGTGGCCCTTCTTGCGTGTCACCCTCCACACTGGGGCCTCTGTGGAAAGGGCAACGTCATCCTGTGTTAACACCCTGCATCTCCCAAGATGAGAGATTGGAGACTGGCCTTGAAGGGTCCTCATGTGGTCATCCAGATCCATCCCAGATTGGATGCACCAAGCTTGCAGCATCTCCAAGAGAAGACATAATCCACAGAAGTGGGTTCTTCAGCCTATACTTGGAAATTAGATTGTGGCTCTGAAACTGGCCTTGTGAGTCCCTTCACAGATTTGGGGTGAATAGCTTTCCATAACCCACATTTCAGGACCTTTCCCCCTAAATGATCCTTAGTATTCATTTTAGAGGATCAAGCAAGAAACACACACAAAAACTTCACAGAGGAACCACACCAGGCCGTCTCAGGGCTACTAACCAGCCCAGTCAGCTTCAAGGAGCCAGAAAAAAAGATGTGGCCAGAGATTTTCCTGCTTTCTACAAGATACAATGGCCTCTGCACATGCTCTAAGACTCTCAGCCCTCCTTACACTGATATTTTAGAGCTATCTGTCTGAATAAAAGGGGCAGTCGGCTAAAGCCCCAGACACCTTTATCCTCAACTGTCACAATTTTAAACATCAAAAACAGTTTTGCATAACTTCTCAGGGGTAGCAGGAAGGACCCTCTAGATTTTTCTTCTCTCCACCCCCTCTTGGGGGGATCCCCCCACCCCTGATGTGATGTGATAATGAAGAGCACTTTAAAGACACCATCAGGCTCTGTAAATTTTAATACAACTGATTTTATATATGTGTGTGTTTTTACTGTTGTACATCGCCCTGAGCCTGGCACGAGCCAGGATAGGGCAATTAATCAAATACAATTAGTAATAATTTTTACACGTAGAGAACCCCTGCCCCAAAACACACACAACAAATTGACCTTCAAATTACAGATCAACTCGGTATCCTCCGGCTAATCCTAGAAATCACTCCACACTGCTGCTGGGGGGCAAATGCAAGGATCCTCCTGTTTTTTGCATGCAGACCTCCACAAAGTACTGCCAGTTTAAAAAATATACACACACCCACAGTCTACACCTGGAAAATCATGGATCCCGTGCTTCATGGTGCAAATGCCACACAGTGCAAAAACAAAGATCCAAAGCTGCATGGATCCTCATGGTTTTTTGAAGGAATCTTCTGAAATATACTTCAGAACCACAAATTAACTCCATACCAACTGAGTTCTCGGGGGGGGGGGGAGCAGACCTAGTGATTTGTGGCCCTGTCACAACACAAACTCTCCTGTCCCAGGCACAAATCCTCCTGGATCTTCACAATTTGTACACAAAGTCCCACAAAACTTGTTGCCAGAATACACACAACATCCATGTCCACAGAGTACAGAGGAAAAGACACAGACCCTGTACTTCTGCCAAAACCACATGGCACAACATGGATTCAGGTCACAGACCCTCCTGACTTCACTCAAACATTAAATACAAAGAATTATTTTAAGGGAACATTTATGCTCCATTGCCAGAGGATCTGTTAAAATTTGCAGAAAGAGGAATTATTCTAGCAGGTGGCTTCAATAGTGAAGGCAAGAATTAACAAGGGGAATGCATAGGTCGATCAAGACATCAAATACTCCTACCTTGCCTTTTCTTTTTTACATGTGGAAAGGCTTTTGATAGGGTGTTACTGTCAGTGAGGTCCGTTTCCCTGAGGAAGGTAGTCTTCAAGAACACGGTGCTGGCTATGCCCTCTACCGGTCGGGTAAGTCAAAGGCTGAGGGCCGCCTTTCTGGCGTTGGCTTCATGGTCAGGAACTCCATTGCCTCCAAACTCGAAAAGCTGCCATCAGGTCACTCAGATCGCATCATGTCCATGCGCCTCCCACTTCAAAACAAGCACCATGCAACACTCTTCAGTGTGTATGCCCCAACCTTTCAAGCAGATCCTGCAGAAAAGAACAAGTTCTATGCTGATCTACGCAACCTCGTACGGAAGACCCCTACAGAGGACAAGGTGATCATCCTTGGCGACTTCAATGCCAGAGTAGGTAAAGACTCGGAAGCCTGGAAAGGAGTACTCGGCAAACACGGCATTGGCAACTGCAATGATAACGGGCACCTCCTGCTAGAATTCTGCACGGAGCACCAGCTCACCATCACCAACACTATCTTTCAGCAGAAGAACAGCCTGAAGACAACCTGGATGCACCCACGGTCCAAGCACTGGCACCTTATCGACTACATTCTGGTGCGCCAGAGAGACCTTCGAGATGTCTTACACACCCGAGTAATGCCCAATGCAGAATGTCATATGGATCATCGTCTTGTACGCTGCAATCTCCGTCTTCACTTTAAACCCACACCCAGGAAAGGAGGTATCCCTTGGAGGAAGCTTCAGGTTGGCAGCCTTCAGTCAGCCAAAGTTAAAGCTGCCTTCCAGGGAAAACTCTAGTCAAGAATTGAGGACCCCAGTTGCCCCACAGACCCTTCTCCAGAAGCACTCTGGGAACACCTAAAAACTACCATCCTGTCGATCTCTGAAGAAGTCCTCGGGTTCTCCACAAGGAAGAACAAGGACTGGTTTGACGAGAACAATCAAGAGATCAGAATTACTAGCGAAAAAGAGATCTGCCTACCAAGCACATCTTGCTCAGCCCTCCTGTCCCGGTAAAAAAGCAATCTTTCGCGCTGCATGTAGCAACCTCCAGCGCAAGCTTCGAGACATTCAGAACAAGTGGTGGACCAAGCTTGCAGAGAGAACCCAGCTGTGTGCAGACACTGGTGATTTAAGAGGGTTCTACGAAGCCCTGAAGGCAGTATATGGCCCATCATATCAGGCTCGCGACCTTGGCGTTGACAAGGAGATTGACAACAGGCTGGCAAAGGCAAACCGTGCATTTGGCCAACTGCACAAAAGAGTGTGAAGCAACAAGCATCTGAAAAAAGGCACAAAGATCAATGTTTACAAAGCGGTTGTGATGACAACCCTCATCTACGGCTCCGAATTGTGGGTTTTATACCGTCATCACCTGCGACTCCTCGAGCGCTTTCATCAGCGTTGCCTTCACACCATCCTCAACATCCACTGGAGTGACTTTGTGACCAACACTGAAGTCCTCAAGAGGGCGGAGGTTACAAGCATCGAAGCACTGCTGTTGAAGACGCAGCTGCGCTGGGCAGGGCATATTTCTAGGATGGAAAACCACCGCCTTCCCAAGATTGCTCTGTATGGCAAACTTTCCACCGGCCATCGAAATAGAGGGGCACCAAAGAAGAGGTACAAGGACTCATTGAAGAAATCCCTTGGCACCTGTCGCATCAACCATCACCAGTGGTCTGACCTAGCCTCAGATCGCAAAGCATGGAGGCACACCATCCACCAGGCTGTCTCTTCCTTTGAGGACGCACGCATAGCTGGTCTTGAGGACAAAAGGAGATTCGGAAGAATCGCACTGCTACAGCACCAACCCCAAATCAGACTTTTCCCTGCAGCCACTGTGGCCGGATCTGCCTGTCCCGCATTGGTCTTGTCAGCCACCAGCGAGCCTGCAGCAGACGTGGACTACTGCACCCTTCTTAAATCTTCGTTCGCGAAGTCAAGCCGAGAGAGACTGTCAGTCGGTTGCACACTCTGAGGATTTTGATAGCCATGGTCAGGAGTTATTGAATCTGATTTCCCTGGATGTGTGTCCTTCAAAGTTTAAGAAAACTCTTCATACAACCTAATCCTTTCGTCACACAGAGCTTTTGGAATGCCTTATAATCAACCTGCCTTGACACTAATGTGTTTCTATGCCGTAGGGTGTGTGTTTGACCACTGAGGAAGGCCTTGAAATCTGAAATGTGTTTGGTCCCATTTAAATGTGGTTCAAAGTTGTCAGCCTAGAGATATTGAATTGTTGGTCCTTATTGTTTCATGGCTCTTGACCTACAACTGTTGAATTATATCATGATATACTGGTTGAGGATTTCTTCCTTCAAATATGCGCTACTTCAACAGCAGAATGTGCCTATGTTTTTAAATATGAACTTTAGTTTAATAAATACATGTATTTTGTTTAATTTACTTCTTATGATTTTCTCTCACCCAACCTTTGGGTATCCACTTTGTTGTTTCTTAAGGTTGGGTTTGTTTTTGACAGTGTGGAACATAAATATTTACTGCAGTGCTTAGACAAATTTGGTTTTGGAAGGAACGTTAAACAATGGGCAAAAATAATTTTTGAGGGAAAGATTCTTACATTAGTCTCTTTGCTGAGAACACAGTAATTTTTCTAACAGATCTGGGAAACTTGGCTGCCAATTTAGAAATTCTTACAAAGGAATACAGCAAAATTGCTGGCTATAAAGACTAAAGCAATGCTTTTTATTATGGATTTAGACAGGTTTTCTTCTCAGAACTGGATTAGGAAAATCAAAATTACAAAAATGTTACATACTTAGGAATTTAAAAGCAAAAAACAAGGAAAACTTACTGGGCAATAATTTTAAAGCAACAATTGCAGAAATAAACACATTTGCCCTTTGGAAGACTTATCAATTCTAGATCCAGGCGGGCAGCCGTGTTACAAAAGCTCACACTTGGAATAAAACTCGGTTGGGCTTAAAGGTGCCACTGGACTCCCAACTTTGCTTTATCAATTCTAGGTCAGACAAATGCAGTAAAGATGATGCTGATATAAAAATAATTATATAACCTTAAACTTATGAATTATGGCAAATGAGTTTATAGTAAAGGTAAAGGTAGTCCCCTGTGCAAGCACCAGTCATTTCTGACTCTGGGGTGATGTTGCTTTCACGTTTTCACGGCAGACTTTTTATGGGGTGGTTTGCCATTGTATTCCCCAGTCCTCTACACTTTCCCCCCAGCAAGCTGGGGACTCATTTTACCAACCTCGGAAGGATGGAAGGCTGAGTCAGCCTTGAGCTGGCTACCTGAACCCAGCTTCTGCCGGGATCGAACTAAAGTCATGAGCAGAGAGCTTGGACTGCAGTACTGCAGCTTTACCACTCTGTGCCACGGGGCTCTTAAATGAGTTTATAGGGGACAGTAAAAAACCTAAACTGGCCAGTAGTACAAAGTAAAAGCAAAGATGGTGAACTGGGACAGCAAAAGGATGACCTGAGGTCAAAATTCTTCAGAAATAGTCATTGAGTGGTATTATGTAAAGGTGCCATAGAAGACATTTCTGTGGGCACCCAAAAATAAACGTGTACAATCATGAGAATTGGATTTTTAACAGGTTATGAGTATTTGGGATAGTGATAAGAAAAACACCTCTTTAATTGCATCTGCAGTGAGAGATCTTGATAAATATCAACATATTAAATGTGACTCATTAGTAAATTGGAAATCTTATGGCATTGATACGTAGATAACATTAATTAAAAGGAGTCCTACCTTGGACTTTCAGGAGAGTGAAGAAACTAAGCAATGGCAATATAAAAGGGTTTCATTTCCTATAACTAAAGTTTCTTGAATAAAAGTATACATGAAGGCTTAGGAATAAGAAAATTAACAAAAAGTAGAGAACTGATCCATATCAAAAACAGGAGTGACTATTTTCTAAAACTGGTAAAATTCTACATAAAGGGGGTAGCACCTCAAAGCAATCATTTCCATCTGAATGGGGAACTATTTGAGATGAAATTCCAGAAGAAAAATTGAAATTTGTTTTTCCATAGTTTCCATTTGTTTATCCTCTATTGTTTTTTTAAACTTTGAGAAAATTTAATAAACATGATCCAGAAAGGGGACCTGAGACCACAGAAACCATCTGTCGGTGCTGCATGCTACCAAAATGGCTTATGTGGTGGACGTGCAGGAAAAATACTGGCTATCAGTTGTTGACATGAGGAACTGTGGCTGAAGTGTGGATTTCCCCTGTTCCTCTGAGGTCGTCTTGTTAACCCTATGCTCATTTCTGAAAGGAGTCCCAACTATGATCTTTCGTAGGATCACAGCCGCCAGAGTTACCTTCGCAAGAGACGGAAGTCAGCTCATCTTCTCGAGTGACCAGTTGGGCAAAAGGAGCAGGGAGGTTGCAGCGGGATGTGGGGAGGCTCCGCTTCGCTTCAATCCCCAAGGACGCCGCAGGGGGAAATGGCTGTTGTGGGGAGGCCCCCTGCTCCCCCCCCCACCTCCCTGCAGGGCTCTCCCCACCCCCCCTTGGCCTGCCAGGCACCGGGCAGGAAAAGTCAGGCAAAGAGAAAGGAAACGATGCATTCAGATAAAGTAGCAGCAAGGGGAGGCAGGGGCATATTCGTCCTCTCTGCTGCCCCCAAAGAAAGGCGTCCTTTCGGGGTGGGTGGGGCCAGTGGGCTTGTGGGGGGGAGGCTGTGCCCCTTCTGCCAGGGAGGGGCTTCGGAGGGCTCAGCCAGCAGTGGGGGGGTGCAGAAGCAGGGGCGGGGAGCTCAACCAGGGACGCTCTTTTGTCTGTGAAGTGACCCCCCCCTCCCCTCCCTCCCCGGGGCTGCTCTCACCTGTCCTCAGGAGGCTCTTCTTGCCATAGCTCAGGTACCTCCGCAGCCCCTCCACGCAGGTCTCCTCCAGGTAGGCGTTCCAGTGCTGGGCTTCATGGCCCTCGCCCTCCCACCTCCGCTTGGTCTCCTGGGCCTGGGGGACGGGGGCCGTCCAGGTGAGGGTCTCCCTGTCCAGGGCGATGAAGTCCTCCCCGTCGTAGGCATCCTGGCGATGCCCCCCAATGAGTTGCCCGTCCGGCCCCACCTCGCAGCCGTACATAACCTGCAGAATGTGGAGCCCTGCAAGAGACACACAAGGGGGGGGGGGGTTTGAGGTCCCTCTGCTTTGTGGGGGGGCCCCTCTCTCTCCCCCCCCCCACATAAAGAGCGGGAGGAGGCTGCAGAGCGGGGTCTCTCGGCTTTCCCAGGGGCCGCCCCCCGTCCCAGGAACCCTCCTCCCGAGGAGAACACACAGTTGCCATTTCGGGACACTTGGGGGGGGCTGCTACTATCGTAAGAAAAAATAAGGGGGGTCATTAGCTCTTACGGGGGGGCAACGGTCGCTCTCCAGATTCTTGCTTACAACTCCCATCAGCCCCTGCAAGCACGGCTGATGGCTGCAGCTGATGGGAGTTGTAGGCAAAAAAAAAAAAATCTGAAGCGTTACCCTTGGCCACCCCTGCATGAATTCTCTCCCACAAGTCAACATGATGCAAACTCCAGGACGACCCTTGGAAATGCCCCTATTTGTGTGTGTGGGGGGGAGGAGGATTCCTGTCCTGCCCAATATCGAAAGGGAAGCCCTCTTGGCCCCCATGGGAGATCACGGCTGCACGAAAATCCTGCTCAGTCCAAACAGTCACTTAGCATTACAAATGCTAAACCCACTTTATAAGAACATAAGAGAAGCCACACAGTAGCAAAAAATTTTATATACACACATACACTGTGGCTAATAGCCACTGATGGACCTGTGCTCCATATTTTTATCTAAACCCCTCTTGAAGGTGGCTATACTTGTGGCCGCCACCACCTCCTGTGGCAGTGAATTCCACATGTTAATCACCCTTTGGGTGAAGAAGTACTTCCTTTTATCCGTTTTAACCTGTCTGCTCAGCAATTTCATCGAATGCCCACGAGTTCTTGTATTGTGAGAAAGGGAGAAAAGTACTTTTCTCTACTTTCTCCATCCCATGCATTATCTTGTAAACCTCTATCATGTCACCCCGCAGTCGACGTTTCTCCAAGCTAAAGAGTCCCAAGCGTTTCAACCTTTCTTCATAGGGAAAGTGCTCCAGCCCTTTAATCATTCTAGTTGCCCTTTTCTGAACTTTCTCCAATGCTATAATGTCCTTTTTGAGGTGCGGTGACCAGAACTGCACACAGTACTCCAAATGAGACCGCACCATCGATTTATACAGGGGCATTATGATACTGGCTGATTTGTTTTCAAATCCCTTCCTAATAATTCCCAGCATGGCATTGGCCTTTTTTATTGCAGACGCACAATGTCTTGACATTTTCAGTGAGTTATCTACCACGACCCCAAGATCTCTCTCTTGGTCAGTCTCTGCCAGTTCACACCCCATCAACTTGTATTTGTAGCTGGGATTCTTAGCCCCAATGTGCATTACTTTGCACTTGGCCACAATGAACCGCATCTGCCACGTTGACGCCCACTCACCCAGCCTCAACAGATCCCTTTGGAGTTCCTCACAATCCTCTCTGGTTCTCGCCACCCTGAACAATTTAGTGTCATCCGCAAACTTGGCCACTTCACTGCTCACTCCCAACTCTAAATAATTTATGAACAAGTTAAAGAGCATGGGACCCAGTACCGAGCCCTGCGGCACCCCACTGCTTACCGTCCTCCACTGCGAAGACTGCCCATTTATACTCACCCTCTGCTTCCTATTACTAAGCCAGTTTTTGATCCACAAGAGGACCTGTCCTTTTACTCCATGACTCTCAAGTTTTCTAAGGAGCCTTTGATGAGGAACTTTATCAAAAGCTTTCTGGAAGTCAAGGTAAACAACATCTATCGGGTCGCCTTTGTCCACATGTTTGTTCACCCCCTCAAAGAAATGTAACAGGTTAGTGAGGCAAGATCTTCCCTTGCAGAACCCATGCTGAGTCTTCCTCAATAACCCGTGTTCATCAATGTGCCTACTCATTCTGTCCTTGATAATGGTTTCTACAAACTTTCCCGGTATTGAAGTCAGACTGACTGGCCTGTAATTTCCCGGATCTCCTCTGGAACCCTTTTTAAAGATGGGGGTGACATTTGCTTCCTTCCAGTCCTCAGGAACGGAGGCAGATTTCAATGAAAGATTACAGATTTTTGTTAGAAGATCCACAAGTTCAACTTTGAGTTCTTTCAGAACTCTCGGATGTATGCCATCCGGACCCGGTGACTTACTGCTAAAGGTTGCCCATCTGGCATCAACCACAGCCTGGGCCTCCTCCATTACAACACCCTGCTCGCCCGCCCCCCCCCCCCCATGATGAAAGTGACTCCCAGAGGGGGTGAGAGGTGTGCCAGCATTTTCAAGTGTGATTTGTAAGCCGCTTTGAGGAATGAGGCACAGAAGGGATATGTTTTAATAAATAAAGGAATAATTTCTTTCGTAGATACTTCTGTGCTGCAAATGTCACGGACTTGCAGTTGACGCAAAATCAATTTCCTAAGGCAGGGGTGGCCAACGGTAGCTCTCCAGATGTTTTTTTGCCTACAACTGGGAAATTATAGATGTTTGTATGCAAATGCTAGAAGTGTTCGAAGTAAAATTGGTGAATTGGAATGTTTAGTGTTGGGAGAAAACAGAGACATTGTGGGAATTTCAGAAACTTGGTGGAATGAGGAGAATCAGTGGGACACGGTGATTCCTGGATATTTATTTATTTATTTATTTATTAATTTCATTTATATCCCGCCCTCCCCCACCTTGGCAGGCTCAGGGCGGCTAACAGCAATCCATAAAAACACACCATAATAAATAAAACATTAGAATTACATTATAGAACAATAAAACATTAAAACATTAAATTAAAAACCAGTCTAGTAGATACAATTATACTGCGGTATAGATCTTTGGACCGCATTGGCGGATCTTTAATTACCATTTTTCTTAGCAGTCCGAATATGCTGATTTAAAAAGGATGGTCTTGCAGGCCCTGCGGAACTGTTCAAGGCTCCGCAGGGCCCGCACCTCCTCGGGGAGTCGGTTCCATAGGGTAGGGGCCGCGATCGAAAAGGCCCGTATTCTGGTGCTCTGATATTTAACTTCCTTCGGCCCAGGGATAGTCATTAAGTTTTTCCCCGTTGACCTCAGTGCTCTCTGGGGTTCATATGGGGAAAGACGGTCCCTCAGGTAGGCAGGTCCTCGGCCATATAAGGCTTTAAAGGTAACGACCAACACTTTGTACTGGACCCGGTATATAATCGGCAGCCAGTGCAGTTCACGTAGTCCCGGCCATATATGCTCCCGTTTCGGGAGTCCCAACAACAGCCTGGCCGCCGCGTTCTGCACTAGCTGCAATTTCCGGGTCCGGCACAGAGGTAGCCCCAAGTAGAGGGCGTTACAGTAGTCTAGTCTTGAGGTGACCGTTGCGTGGATCACTGTTGCGAGGTCCCGGCGCTCAAGGAAAGGGGCCAACTGCCTTGCCCGCCTCAGATGGAAGAATGCTGACTTGGCAGTGGCTGCTATCTGGGCCTCCATCGATAATGAAGGCTCCAGTAAAACACCCAGACTCTTTACCTGGCGCGCTGCTTTCAATGGCGCACCATCGAAGGCCGGGAGAGCTATTTCCCTTCCCAGAGCGCCGCGACCCACGCATAGGACCTCTGTCTTCGCTGGGTTCAACTTCAGCCCACTCAGCCTGAGCCATGTCGCTACAGCCTGTAATGCCCGGTCGAGATTCCCTGGAGCGGGGTCGGGCCAGCCATCCATTAGTAGATAGAGCTGGGTGTCATCTGCATATTGATGACAACCCAGCCCAAACCGCCGGGCAATCTGGGCAAGGGGGCGCATATAGATGTTAAACAGCATCGGGGAGAGAACTGCTCCCTGGGGCACCCCACAATCCAGTGTGCGCCTCCGGGACCGCTCGCTCCCGATAGCCACCCTCTGTCCCCGACCTAGGAGAAAGGAGGAAAGCCATTGCAAGGCCAACCCCTCGACCCCAATGTCGGCGAGGCGGCGCGTCAGTAGCCGATGGTCGACTGTATCAAATGCAGCCGACAGATCTAACAGCATCAGTACCGCAACGCCGCCCCGATCCAGTTGCCGTTGGAGGTCATCTACTAAGGCGACCAGCACCGTCTCCGTCCCATGGCCCGGCCGGAAACCAGACTGACATGGGTCTAAGACAGAAGCGTCATCCAGAAACCCCTGTAGCTGCAACGCCACGGCCCTCTCAATAATTTTACCTAAGAACGGTAAATTGGACACCGGCCGGTAGTTCGCCAATTCGGCCGGGTCTGCTGTAGCTTTTTTCAGGAGAGGGCGGACCAAAGCCTCTTTCAGAGGTGTTGGAAAATGCCCCTCTAAAAGGGATCTATTTATGATGTCCCGTAAAGGGCATCTAAGCTCCCCTTGGCAAGATTTAATCAGCCAGGAGGGGCAAGGGTCCAGATCACATGTTGTCGGGCGAGCAGCAGAGAGGATTCTGTCGACTTCCTCCAGGCTGAGTGGGTCGAAGTGGTCCAGCACTAAACCTGAAGACAGGCACGGAGCCTCAATTTCACTCACTGTATCTAATGTGGTAGGCAGGTCTTGGCGGAGCAGCAAGATTTTATCTGCAAAGTATTTCGCAAATGCCTCACAGCCTATTCCTAATTCTCTAACATTTGGTTTGCCTTGTGGATATAAGTTATATCGGAAGGATAGGGAGGGAAGGGTTGGAGGTGGGGTGGCTCTGTATGTCAGAGAGGATATACGGTCCAGTAAGACTGAGGTCAGAGAATTAGATTCACTTTTAGAAATGCTTTGGGTTGAAATAGAGGGCCCAAAAGGAAATTTAACTATGGGAGTTTGTTATCGCCCACCAAATCAAAAGAGAGAGGACAATTATAACATGATGGAAGGCTTAAAGATAGTGGCTAAACGTAAAAACTGTGTCGTAATAGGTGATTTTAACTACCCGCAGATTGATTGGGTCAATATGTGTTCTGATCGAGAGAAAGAGATTGAGTTTCTTGATGCTCTCAATGTCTGTGCTGTGGAGCAGATGGTCTCAGAACCTACCAGGGGTGCGGCGATCCTGGATTTGGTCCTAAGTAATGCCCAAGACTTGGTGAGAGATGTAAAAGTGATTGCGCCACTTGGGAGCAGTGACCATAATGTTATTGATTTCACCGTTTGTATAAATAGGGAGTTGTCCTACAACTGATAGACAAATTAAAAACTAATAAGTCACCGGGTCCAGATGGCATACATCCGAGAGTTCTGAAAGAACTCAAAGTTGAACTTGTGGATCTTCTAACAAAAATCTGTAATCTTTCATTGAAATCTGCCTCCGTTCCTGAGGACTGGAAGATAGCAAATGTCACCCCCATCTTTAAAAAGGGTTCCAGAGGAGATCCGGGAAATTACAGGCCAGTCAGTCTGACTTCAATACCGGGAAAGTTTGTAGAAACCATTATCAAGGACAGAATGAGTAGGCACATTGATGAACACGGGTTATTGAGGAAGACTCAGCATGGGTTCTGCAAGGGAAGATCTTGCCTCACTAACCTGTTACATTTCTTTGAGGGGGTGAACAAACATGTGGACAAAGGCGACCCGATAGATGTTGTTTACCTTGACTTCCAGAAAGCTTTTGATAAAGTTCCTCATCAAAGGCTCCTTAGAAAACTTGAGAGTCATGGAGTAAAAGGACAGGTCCTCTTGTGGATCAAAAACTGGCTTAGTAATAGGAAGCAGAGAGTGAGTATAAATGGGCAGTCTTCGCAGTGGAGGACGGTAAGCAGTGGGGTGCCGCAGGGCTCGGTACTGGGTCCCATGCTCTTTAACTTGTTCTTAAATGATTTAGAGTTGGGAGTGAGCAGTGAAGTGGCCAAGTTTGCGGATGACACTAAATTGTTCAGGGTGGTGAGAACCAGAGAGGATTGTGAGGAACTCCAAAGGGATCTGTTGAGGCTGGGTGAGTGGGCGTCAACGTGGCAGATGCGGTTCAATGTGGCCAAGTGCAAAGTAATGCACATTGGGGCCAAGAATCCCAGCTACAAATACAAGTTGATGGGGTGTGAACTGGCAGAGACTGACCAAGAGAGAGATCTTGGGGTCGTGGTAGATAACTCACTGAAAATGTCAAGACAGTGTGCGTTTGCAATAAAAAAGGCCAACGCCATGCTGGGAATTATTAGGAAGGGAATTGAAAACAAATCAGCCAGTATCATAATGCCCCTGTATAAATCGATGGTGCGGTCTCATTTGGAGTACTGTGTGCAGTTCTGGTCGCCGCACCTCAAAAAGGATATTATAGCATTGGAGAAAGTCCAGAGAAGGGCAACTAGAATGATTAAAGGGCTGGAGCACTTTCCCTATGAAGAAAGGTTGAAACGCTTGGGACTCTTTAGCTTGGAGAAACGTCGACTGCGGGGTGACATGATAGAGGTTTACAAGATAATGCATGGGATGGAGAAAGTAGAGAAAGAAGTACTTTTCTCCCTTTCTCACAATACAAGAACTCGTGGGCATTCGATGAAATTGCTGAGCAGACAGGTTAAAACGGATAAAAGGAAGTACTTCTTCACCCAAAGGGTGATTAACATGTGGAATTCACTGCCACAGGAGATGGTGGCGGCCACAAGTATAGCCACCTTCAAGAGGGGTTTAGATAAAAATATGGAGCACAGGTCCATCAGTGGCTATTAGCCACAGTGTATGTGTGTATATAAAAATTTTTGCCACTGTGTGACACAGAGTGTTGGACTTGATGGGCCGTTGGCCTGATCCAACATGGCTTCTCTTATGTTCTTATGTAACTCCCATCCGCCGCAGCCAGCATGGCTGATGAGAGTTGTAGGCAAAAAACATCTGGAGAGCTACCGTTGGCCACCCCTGTCCTAAGGGATGTGTGGCAGTTGATGCCACCGATGAGGGGATTCCCTCAGATGGAACTCTCCTATTGATGAAGGTCCAAATATCACTAACATTTTTATTTTGGAGAGCCCAGAAAGTGGACAAAGGGAGCTTGGACTCTGCAAATCTCATCCCCAAAAATCTGCTTGATCTCTGAGGGGCTCCTGGACTTGAATCCAGCTGCCCGGAGAATAGAGCAGAAGCAGGAAGCAGACACGTTTTGAAGGAGGTTCCAGAAAGCCCAAACCTGCTTCCAGGTTGCCCCAAAACAATATCCCCTACATAAGAGAGACAACCTGAGAACTGTGGGGCAAGCACTATTATGCCATGGGGGGGGGAGGGGAGTCCCTTCCTGGAATCCCACCCCCAAGACAAGAGTCGTTTCCTCTTTTTGTGCTGAGAAACCAGAAAGGCTCTGAGGCAGAGGTGACCTCACAATTGTGAACAAGGCCACCATTTGAAGCAGTAGAGCCCAAGCGTCCCTGAGGGAGGGCAGGGTGGTTTAGAGGTCAGAGGGAGGAACAGGATCTGGAAGACCCCGCACTCTCCCATGGAAGTTTGCCAGATCTTGGGCCTGTCAAAAACTCTTGGCTTAGCCTACCTCACAGGGTTGTTGTGTGGATAAAATGGAGGCAAAGAGAATGAGGCAAGCCAAAAGTGAACCCACCAATATAGAAGAAGCATCTTTCCGGCAGGCTCTTTGGAGACACTGGAAGATGTTAAAGGCATTCAGTGTTTGTCCTTCTCAGAGGGAAGAAGATGGTCGACTAGTAGTTCTCTCTGTGCCTCTGTTCCTCCCCCCCTCCCCCAAGATGCGGCATCAGCTGACGATGCCTATGTTAAGACGCAAGGGCCTTTTGGGGCCCGCTGGATGTGGAGATGCTGCCTGGCTCTCCGGGGGCCTTTCCAAGCAGGGCCTCTTGGATTTCACCCCCTTTTGTGAGCCTGGTGGGGGCTCTTCCTTCCTGCCTCGGGTGCTGGCTGCAGAGTCCTGGGTCTTCTCTGGTTCCTATGGGAGCCCGTGCCTTTTCTCTAGCCCTTCCTCAGAGGGTGATGGGAACCCTCCTCCGCAGGGACCTCAGGAGCACCACACTGCTCCAGTGGGGGGGGGGGAGCTGTCTCTCTTCCCCTGCCTCCCAGCTGCCACCCACCCTCCCCCACTGGAGCACCACACCAGCTGCTCGCAGGGCCCTCCTCCTGCTGTCTCCACCTGGGCTCTGCTACTAGCCCAGAGAGGGGGCTCCTCACAGCTCGGGGGGGGGGAGGGGGGCTCACTGCCACTGCTCATGGGAGCAACCAGCCTGCCCTCCCCTCAGCCAAACCGGGGCCTGCTCCAGAGTCCAAGACAGCAGGCTCCCCTCTTGAACCATTTTAAAGCCTAATGAGATAATTTTAAAATTCTATGAAGGCCCATTCCTGATCAGCCCCATGCTGCCTAAATCTCTTTGAGGGAGAGGCAGGTTCAAAATGTACTTAAGAGAGACAGAGAGATGAATAGCCCAACCTTATCTTCCCTTTAGCTTCCCCCAAGTGTGTGGGTGGGTGCGTGGGCAGGGGTATCTTTCCCACAGAGATTAGTCTCTCCTCTCCTTATTCCCTCCTGAAGGCAGGGAAGGGAACTCCCTGTGTGTGTGTTTTGGGCCAAAGTCTGCTTCCAAGAAAAGAACACCCTTCAGGAGGTGGTGTAAGGGCAGAACCCCTGCAACCCAGAAATCGTGAGGGAATCCATGAGGGGATCACAGAGCCCCCCACAACCCCCTGCTCTCCCAGCCACAGACACAAAAAGCCCTGTGAGAGTCTCCGCCTGGCTACTGAGGGGCTGTGCTGGCAGCTTCAGCAGAAAGAAGTCACCACAAGGAGTGAGATGGAGGGAGGAAGATTATCTGCACAGGGAAGAACTCCAGAGGCAACAAAGCCCTGTGGTGGGGGTGGGGAAGCATCAAATAGGTTGCCCTTACTTTAAAGCGGGAGAGACTGAAGAGAAGGGCTCCTGGTGTTCCTAGTGCAGCCCCCCCCCCCTCACAGCAACAGCCCTGCAGAGAGGTGGGGGGGCTCTCGTCAGGGTCTTGCTTGGAGGACACAGGGCCCAGCACCCCTCTTGAGTGGGGTGGGACCAGTGGATGCCTGGGGAGGGAGGCCTTGGGGGTGTCAGAGGTGGGCTCCCTGAGCTCTGAGAGGAAGGCAGGCAGAGTCCAAGAGCAATGGGGGGGGGGGGCTGAAGTGGGCCTGAACCACCCATAGCAGCCTTCCCTCTGCTGCTGCTTCTATGTTCCCCCCAGGCCTGCAAGCTGAGCCTAGCGGGAGGGCACCTCCAGCCCAGGAAGAGACCCAGCCCCTTCCCTGGGGAAATTGGGAGGGGAGAGATTCATAGGAGGAAATAGTGCAGGATGGGCAGAGGGAAGTGGGAGGGGGGAGATCCCCAACTCTACTATTGCTTCTCTCAGGTAATGGGAAAGGGGTGGTGTCAGGCTTTTTTATGGGGGGGCTGTTGTCTACTGGATCTGCTTCCCCTACAGAAGTTGCATTTCTCCCATCTAGAACTGGGTGGCGTCATCAGCCCCTCCTCCCATGGTGGGGGCTGCTACCAAAGGGGGGGGGGGGTTACCTTTGATTCCATCCCCCAATATAGGTGAGGCAGGGCCCTCTTTCGCCTTTAGGGGTGGGAGGGGGCTGTCAACCTTAAGGGGGGGACATGAATTTCTGAAGTAAAAAACCCCCACAAGTTTATCTCCAGGGAGAAGCACCCCCACCACACACATACACATAGAAAGTCCGCCCTTCTTCCACCAGGCAGCAGCCCCCTGGGGGAAGGATTGCCATACCCACTTCCTTTCATCCCTCCTCTCTTGTGGGGGATGACCCGACCCCACCCCACCCCAGAATGGCCAACCTGCCTTTGATCTCCCCCTCTGGGGCCAAGGGGAGGCACAGTTGCCCACTCCCCTCCCCACATATCTGCTTCAATGAGGGGGGCTTCTTCCCCCTCCCTCCTGAGGTGTAGCCCCTCCCCCTCCTCTTGCCCTGGGGAGAGGGATGCTGTGGCTGGCCCCTCCCCCTCCCCTCACCTGTGCTGTTCTTCTGGTGGAAGCGATCCCGCAGAATCACCAGATCCCCTCGGAACACAGCCTCTGTGCCCTGTGAGAGCTGAGTATTCCTTTCCCAGTACTGAGGATCCTCTTTTCCAACCTTCTCCATCCAGGGAACCAGGGACACATCTCTCCTTGTGATGCTGTCATACTTGGTGAAGGGCTGGTCGTCTACGTAGCCCACGATGCTGAACTGGGGCAGCCCCGAACCAGGCTCAGACACTGCTGTGTAGAAGTAGCGCAGGGAGTGGGGGGAGGAGGAGCCTGGGGCAAAGAGAAAGGGGGGCAGAGTTAAGGGGGCTGCAATTGAGGAAGGGCTCCCCAGACCCCCACCCCTCTTCGGAGACCCAGGCTAAGTGGGGGCGAGGGGGATGAAAGAGGAGAGGGAAACAAAATGGGGCAAGGAATGGGGAGAGGGGATCTGAGAGCCTGAGGAGAGGGAAGAGAAGTGGGGAAATACCAAAGGAAGAGAACCAGATGCAGCCTAGGCATGCCAACTTCCAGGGGGGACCTGGACATCTCACAGATGCACTACTTATCATCAGACATCAGAGATATCAGTTCCTCTGGAGAAAATGGCTCCTGGGGAAGGCGGAGTCTATGGCATTCGCCACCCATAAGCTCCTCCCTTTCCCTTTGCTCCACCCTGAAATCTCCAGGAATTTCCCAACCCGGAACTGGACTGAAAAGACTGGTTTCTTCAGAAGAAGACAGAACAGAACTACTCTGGCTCACTGGCAACGCCTGCCTGGATGACCCCATGTAGAAATTGATTTTTAAAAACTTAACACAACTACACAGAAACAGTTAATATTTTAAAAAAAGATCTCCCTGGATGGGCCAGCTGAAAATCTCCTGCAGCCTATATTTTTGGGCAAGTGGAGAAATGTGGTGAGACCTTTATAGGAAATGATCCCAGAACAAAGACAATCTTAGAAATGGAAGGAAGGAAGGAAGGAAGGAAGGAAGGAAGGAAGGAAGGAAGGAAGGAAGGAAGGAAGGAAGGAAGATGGAAGTTCAGACCAACGTCTGAGTTCTGCAGCAAAGTACCCCACACATTGTCCCACTCAGAAGGAGGCCCCTGATGTGGCAAATATCTAGGTCCTGATGTGGGAAACTGCAGGTTTCTCTCTCTCGGCTTGACTTCGCGACCAAAGATTTAAGAAGGGTGCAGTAGTCCACGTCTGCTGCAGGCTCACTGGTGGCTGACAAGACCAATGCGGGACAGGCAGGTCCGGCCACAGTGGCTGCAGGGAAAAGTCTGATTTGGGGTTGGTGCTGTAGCAGTGCGATTCTTCTTTGTTGTTATTTTTCGACCGCAAGTAAGGATACCCGTTGACCGCGGCTAGCCAACTGGGAAGGGGGAGGAGACGAGCTTTGTTTAGGCCACCTTTTCTAGGCCCCTCTCCATACGGAGCAAACAGTGCTGTCCCTAAATAAGGCTGCTTGGTCGTTCAGGGTGCTGCCGAAAAATGCTTTCGTCTCCGGGTCAGCATCAGGCGACCAATACCCTGAACCGCCTACATGCAGGATCGGGACTGCGGCTTCCAGTGGCATCTTCCACCTGCCGTTTCGCCCCTTGCCCATCGCTGCAGGACTTGGTGTGTTGTGGGTTGTGGATGTGGATATGCCCTTCAGGCCTGCGCAGAGGAATTTTTAGGTGAAGCGCAGTGTGCGCAGTACTGGCTCCACCCTTTCACCTTGGGGTCATCTGCCATGGCCAAGTAAGCCGGGACGCCGGCAGCGAGTCCTCCAGGTGGTAGGTGTATTAACGAGCTCTATCTGCCCGGGCTTGATGTTAGAGTTTTCCTTCTCTTGGCTGGCGAGGTTGGTGAGCCCAGCCTGCCCATCCGGTTATACTGCCGGACATTCGGTCACACCATGACGTGGCAAACTCTGAAAAACTGGGGGGGGGGACCAGCGAGAAGGTGTTGCCACGGATGCAGTAATGTAGGAGAGGCCATTGCAGTGACCATCTGCCAGGCAAAGCCAGGCAGTGACCACGCAGCGTTCACTACACCGGGAAAGGAGAATCGATGCATTGTGCATACGCTTTCCCTGGGGGGGCAGGACACCCAGAGGGAGCCCGCCCACCCCCACCCCCCCAACTGCATGCAGAAAGACTGGAGAGGGAAAAGCAGATGGAGCAGAAATTTCCAAATAATCCAGAACAACCAACAGGTTTCCAAGATTTTTGTATTTTCTCCTGATGATATTCAGAAACATAAAAAGATCCAGAAATTTCTGAGGACTTCTGTGTTTCTTCTTTGCCTCATATGGGGACACACGACTGTTCCACCTGTTCTACATTTTTATTCATTATTTTTAAAACCCCGTAATCCCCTTTGTGTCGAAGGGAGAAAAGTGCAGTAGGAATTAAATAAGGTAGAGAAATTGAAGTCAACGCAGCACTGACTGTCTTCTTAAACCTAACCTCCTTTATTGTGAAACATTAAAATGGTTACAAACTGTCAGATAAAACCAGATTGGGTGGTATATTTTTCAGACTGTCAGTTGCCGGAGCATTCATTTAATCCAAATTAAGAATCCCTGCAGGCCAACCAAGTGGCATCCCATCACAAAAACACACGGGGCTTTTTTTGTAGCAGGAGCTCCTTTGCATATTAGGCCACACCCCCTTGATGCAACCAATCCTCGAAGAGCTTACAGGCCTCTGTACAGGGTCTACTGTAAGCTCTTAGAGGATTGGCTACATCAGGAGGGTGTGCCTGATATACAAAGGAGCTCCTGCTACAAAAAAAAGCCCCGAAAACACATTTGTTATTTAAGGCATCAGCCCCTCCCCAAACAGTGTGTTGTTTCAAGATAACTTCAACTTCCTGCTATCATCAAAAAAGAGAGTCTGAAAAAGGCAGAACTTCCAACGCTGAACTTTCAGATTTCACCAGTTTAAGAAAACAGGACACCTGCATGACGTGAAATAAGTTCCCAGCTAGCAAAAGCTTGGCATTGATTTCATCTATCAGCCATCCTTCCTGTGAAGACCACAGAATGGCAAAGCTCTACAAGAAAGGCCAGTAAAACAGGTCCAAGAAACACTGGATTTTACCATAAGAGAAACAACTAAATGAAAAATTTAATCACCTGACAAACGAATCAACCTGAGGGGAAGAAAGAAACAGGGGGGGGAGGTGCCTACAATTTCTCCACAGACAAGCTCAAATCCAGTTCCTTTTATTTTAAAAAGTACCTTTTGAAACACTTCCATTTTACTAAAACACCTTTTATGAGGCCTTCCTGAACAGTCACAAAACATTCAGAACCAGACACAAAAATCAGATAAACCCACCATACACTTGAAGAACAGACTCTGCTAGGAATAATAAGACATTGGAAACTGGGAAAAGAATTTTAAAAAATCAGTCCAAGGCCAAGACAGAAAGGAGAACTTTCACTAGATAAGCACCTGGCAAATCTCTGCAGGAAGGGGAGCCAAGGCTAGCAATGAGGTGCCGCCACTGAGAAGGCCCTGTCCTGTTGACCACTCGCTCTCCTGCTGAAGACAAGGGATACCCAGAACCAGGAAAAGGCTGTCTCCCAAAAATCACAGCAGATGAGCGGGTACTTTTACATCTTTATTTTAGCAGATTTATGCTTTCTTTTAGCATCGCATATCAGAGGCGGCCAATGGTTTTGGCCCAGAAGGGAGAGGATTGTCCACCTTCAGGGGCTGGAGCCACCCCACAATCAACATCCCCCCAGCCAGGGAAGATCCACCCCCTCTCTGCTCCCAGGGGGAAGAGGAAGCATTTCCCACGGAAGGTGTGTCCAGGCAGAATTAAGTGTCCAATCATGCACAGAGCCCCCCCCCCAATGAACAAGGAGGGGACATTTCTGAGCAGCCTACTAGGTAAAGCTCAGGATTATCGTTATTCCTATTTATGGTCCACCTTTGTCAGGGGCAAGAGGCAGACTACAAGTATGATAAAACGCAGCGGGAAAGAAACAGGGAAAGGGGCAAGCAGAAACGCCTCTTAAAAGGCAACAAGACAAATCCGTGTGGAATAGACAGTGAACTCATGTGCATATTAAGCCACTCCCCCTGACGTCACCATTGTTTCACACACACTTTTCTTCCTCAAAGAATCTACTTCAAACACTGTTGCAGTGACCAGACACCCTATTGAAAGCTCCCTGGAGTTTTCCCAGGTCACCTGCCCCTTCAGAATAATCCTTTCACACACCCCTTTTTCCTTCTCTTCTGATGAATGGATCCCTTCTAGGTTGGGGGAAGTGGGCTTCAGAACTGGGTTTTTGAACAATTCCGCAGCAAGCCCAGTCACTGACACCCATCCCTGTTAGGGAAACTGCTCTCAAAATGAGATTGGGGAATTAGTGTGACTTTCTTAGTGTGACTTTCCCACTAAGAAGGAATGAGTTCAGCCTGGCAGGGTAAGCTTGGGTCAGGAAAGCAAGCTGGATTCTGCTGTTGTTAGCTCTAGGTCCATGGAGCCAGGCTGGAAACATGGTGGCTTCTTCCACTGCAGTGGCCAAGACTGGGCACACAAGGAGCAGCTGGAGCATGTCTGTATTTCTGGCTCACACCCTTCAGAGATGTAGAATGCAAAGCTGCCACATAAGCCTTAGAAAGTGTAAGCAAAGTCCACTTCTTAGAGCAGATGTGTGAGAGTTAATTCTCCAGGCACCCTGGCAACCACACTGGCGATCATGATGTCCACATGCATGAAAAGTAGGGGGCTTTTCCTCACAGTTCCCCCCCTCAAGACCTATGTCACCATCTGGTGGCGAGGTCTTGCAATAACACAATGTCCATATCTGTAGTTGACAGGCGGCGAGTCCACGTAGCTTCAATTGTCTACCGGGGTGTACCGTCTATCTAAAAAGGTTGGAGCCACTATCTAAACTACTCAAAAATCAATTTGGAAAAATATTCCAATAGGCCAAAGGTTCCTTCCTTTGAATACTACGATGCAGGGATAACAGGCATTGGCAACGTTGTAGGGCATACAGTATTAAAACACAGGGTTACAACCATTGAAATAAAAGTTGAGTTCATAAAATCATTACTGCTATTTAAACCAGATAAGTAACAAGAATTGATCCATAAATCACACACAATCATGACAATAATTGATTAGAAAAACACACAGGTACATTAGAGTTCATGGTTACAAGTGAATCCATATCTTAATCTTGAGTCTTCTTTTCTTCTTCTCCCCCCCTTGATAAGCTTCTTATACTGGGGTTTGAAGAGGATCTTCTTCCATGTACCTATTGGGTATGTGAAAGTCCTAGTGGAGGGTGAACCAAAGAGTCTTCCCACCCCCCCTAGCACCCAGCGAAATCTGTCTTTATTGTTGCTAAAAGGGAGTTCTTCCTGTAACCCAGCATGGACTTGGCAATGGTGCTTTTATTCCTGTGTCACCAATGGTCCATAGATCAACAGTGGGCTTGAGGAAAGAACCAAAAAGGAACCAAAAACATTCACACATGACAACATGGAGATGATTCTGTACCATTGTAGGGAGCAGTGACAGCAGATCAAAAATGCATACATTCAACCATGAAGAAAGGAGTCTTAAAAAGCTATTAGTGAAGTGTCCTCCTGTCCAGAGTATGGTGACCAGTGAGCTTTTACGTCACAAGCTTACATATGTCATGTTAGGGGCCTGCATTGGGCAGGTTTGCCTTATTACACTAAGCATTCAGGACTTTAGGAGGCTTTTTCCTTGTCAAGGAAGGGAAGTAACATACACAATTCAGAAAACACAACCCCAAATATACTTTGTTGCAACATAAAACTTAAAACAAAACATTGTGCACAAGGGAAATGACCATAGTTGGGGCGTCCCCCATATGATGAAAATAGTTCACAAAGAAGAGAGGAGACAAAATAAAACCTTTGCTATAGCTTTGGAATATAATAAATTGTCAAAACAATAGAAAAACTTCAAAAACAAAAACTGAGGCCTCAATAGAACAATGCTAGCTAGCTTTATATGAGAGGGATCATACCCAAAATGACAGGTGAGCTGGAGCAGAGAAATTAAAAACCTGGACATAAGTGAGCTGATCAGGTCCCACTAAATCCAGTTTTTCTCTGGGCCAGTTCAGCTGAAACGATCTCGGTATGGGGGTCTCACATGTGAGCATAGATTTCAACAAAAACTTAACAAAACCAGAACTCTGAAAAGCAACATAATGGTTACACATACATAAAACAATTCTTAACAGGACTATCAACAATTAGAACTACTGAGCATGCATTAGACTTGATTTGCAGGTCCAGATTCCCTGCACATCTATATTGAAAGGAAAGATGAGCAAACTTATCAAAACAGTTACAACATCCTAGAAATCAAATACTGGTTAATACCTGGACAAACACACTAAAACAATTCATAAAAAGAGAAAAGATGTGGCACGGCATCTGTAGTACCAAGAGAAAAATGCTTAGTTGTTGCAAGGGCAAGTCAAAAGAAAGACTTGAAGCACGAAAGCATATCCCTTGAAGGAGAAACCTTTTATGGAGTAAAAGGCAAAACTAAGATGATGGCACAATGCTCCAGGTTTAAGGCTTGTGCCAGAGAACGATTTTCCTCTGTGCATACACAGAGTGCAAAGAATGTGTTGCTGGAAGGCAACATGCTGTCAGAAATACCAAGTAGACCAACATTTGAACATGATACAACAAGACTTGAATTGGGGAGCATTAATAGGCTCAGCCAACTGGTTATAGATGCAAAAATAACACAAAAGGACATTTAGTAGCAAGTAGAAAATCATGATTAGAAATGAACCCTGAGGAATCTACATTAAGAATCTAACAAGTTATTGCTCATTTCCTTGAGAACATGGAAAATAGAAAAGGGTTTTCGCTCAGAGAAAGTCTAGCTCTAACAAGATATATATTATAGGTGGAGGCAGAACCATCCATTGGTCATTATATTACTTAAGACCAACCAAAGATACTGAGCCCACAAGTTGGGGCCTCTTAAGAACATGTGGATACCTCTTTCCACAGGCAGACTGGATTAAACTACAATTAAAACTCAAGCTTCACCCAAATAGCTAAAAGGGAAGATTGATGATGCAAATGGCATTCAGAGAGAAAATGAAGATATCAATAGTTGAAGTACATTTGAGGAATCCAAATTTCTAATGGAGACCAAAAACCTTCAGGAATTCTGTCAAAACAAGAGTATTAGTTCTTGAGGCTTAAGAGAGAAAAAGCACAGGGAGAGGGTAATTTTACCCCAAGAAAGTGTGCAGATGTTCTATACTTCTTGTAGGAACCAAACTTTGTGAGATAAAATTTTCTTAGCTCTAATGTTTAGCAAAGGGCCTATAGATTGTAAAGCATTTTCCTTTTACTACAAAGCACTGGGAATGCCCAATAGACTTTGAGGAGCAATTTCTTAAAAGTGTTTCCCTTAAAATTAAAGCTACAAAATCTAAGTATAGGAGAGATTGGTACCAGTCACTCTTAGTATTAGGGCAGTTTACAGGCAGAGGATTTTCTCTAGCAGAGAAGGATTGGCTGTAAGTAGAACTTTGGGATGCCAGCTCCAGGCTGGAGATTTCTAGAAATTTGGGTCAAATTTGAAAATCACAAGGCATGCAGTCCATTTCCTTGGACACTTATTTCCTCCAGAGGCACTAGCCTCAATGTACTGGGGGAAAGGCTATGATTTTGGGAGAGACCTCCAGGTCCCACCTGGAGACTGGCGACCTTACCAAAAACAAAGTAGTATGCCCCTCTTCCACCCAGGTATTTCTCTGGCTGGGAAGAGGCTGTCTCTGTGAGAGACTGCAATATAAAAAAAAAAAGGTTTGGTAATGAAAACTTTTGAAATTATATCTTTTTAGACCCAAAATCAGAAGATGAGAATTCAAAATAGCACAAAAATACCTCAACTGTATTTCCACCCCCCCTAGATGAAGAAGGCGGGGAGGGTTTTAACAGACAAACCAAAATTCCTTCCCTCTTGGGTAAAGTGAGGGCTTAGCTTTAACAAAAGGCTAAAACAGACACAATGGATTTGGCCAGTACTCTTATCTAATCCTGATAAATTTTTACAAAGAAAGGTGGAGGAGGAGAATAATGAGCTTTCTGCCTGGGTGGGGCTCAAAATTGTAACTCTTTTCCCAGTTTCTTTGACTCAAGCTGAATTTGGCTGATTTTATTTTCAAGAGGGTCTGCAGGAGATTTGCCAATCAGTACTACATTAGTTGTTGCTGCTCTTGCAGCTGGAGGTTCTCCTTTCTGTACTTTCAGATTTAAATGACAGACTTGCCCATTTGAGGTTAGCTGTCTTGTGTTGCTGTGACCTTTGAGAAGGAGAGGCAACACTTCTTACAAGACAATGAGGCTCTCTCTCTCTCTCAAAGACACTGAGTTGCTTGTACCTTAGGGAGACCCGAGATAAACAAAAATTTAATTTCTCAGGGCAATGCATTTAAAATTCTATCCCTTTGCTTAGTTGCTTATCAAATCTTTACTGCTACAGATTTCCATTGAGCAAGAGGGAGAACAATTAGCATTTCTTCCTGATGGCAGGAGTGCTGAGCATTTGCAATACTTTAGCCAGTTCTATTTGGGCCAATCTGCAGGCACTCTGTACAAGCTCAGAGGCTATACCATTTAACATTCATAGAACTGAGGAAATAAATATTTTTTTTTGACTTTATAAGCAAGAGAGAGGAAGATGAACTTGGGAGTTTCACAAATTTTCATTCAGCCAATTTGAAAGTTAAAAACAGTCAGTTTCTTACATTTTGCTCTGAATGCTTTGAATTAACAAAAACTAGTTCAGTCTCTCTTTCTCAGGTACTTGATGCTGGCATTTTTAAAGGGTTAGACTAAATACATACTACATCAAGCTCCCATTACCCTGCAGAGAAACTAACTGCAGGCTGGAACCCTTGCTGGGATTCCAGGAGATCTCCAGGCCTTACCTGGAGAAATGGCCTGGTCTAATTGTAGTCCAAGTCATTGCTTGTATGTTTTCTTATTTAGTCAAGGGAAAGGCGCCCTTGTTACCTTTAAACCTAATAAAGCCAGATCTCTCTGTTTTAAGAGACATTCAAGTCTAGATGTTAGATTTTCCTTTGGGTGGGGGGAGGTTCAGAGACAAAGGAACCTTGCTTGCCCATGTGGGACTACCATTCTCTGAAGTTCCACCGAATTCTGGCTTTCAAATTCCCCAAATGGGATGAGATAAAGACAGTAAATTTCTAGCCAGAAGGGCTGAGACTTGCTCATGTAGGAGTGTCTGGAGCAAGTCCTTGCTAAAATGAATACCTTGTGCCATGATTGTGGAACTCTGCATAGGCTCAGAGACCACATTTCCTTCATGATTCTGGGGTAAGAGAACTGAAACAGGGACTGTTTTCTCATTTTCATGGAGGAAAGAAGTCTGGGGCTGCACAGCTGGGTCTGCCCCGCCATGTTTCCTTTTATCCAGCACTTCCAGGATTTCCAGTCTCCTCTCTGTGGCCCTGCAAGACTCCAGGACATGTTGCAGGAGACTGGCAGTTTCCTTTTCTTTACTAGCTTCTAACTTTTGCTGAAGTTCCAGATTTTTCTCAGCAAGCTGTTGGATTTCTAAATCTTTTTCCTGAGTAGGATTTGTAAGTTTCCCTACCCCTTCCTTATTAGGGAAATTTTCCAAAGCAGTAGCTTTGGGGAAGCTATCTCCATTTTCTGCAAACCCTGTGGCATTGGGAGCCATGTGCCCTGGTGGCTTCATGGCTTCTGAAAGTGCAGCAAGTAGCACATGTGTGGGCTGCTTATCAAATTGCTTCATGTCTGCTCCAGTGGCTCTAAGCTGGGACCAAGCTGCCATTCTGACTTTGTCTCGAGGGGTCCGCTGAGGCCAGGGTTGCCCAGGAGCATAAGCCTGCTTGTATAGGGGAACCTTTGGGGCAAGCTGGGGATGGCAAGAAGAGCTGGAACCAAGGCCATTGTTGTGGAACTTCCAGTTCTGGCTCTCTTTTCCATGCCCACCCTGCTCTTGATTATATTGTGCCTGAGTGAGCTGTGTTTCTAAAACAGCAACTCTTTGTTCAGAGACTTGGGCATGCTTTAAAGCATTCTCCAGTCTCCATTTGACCTCATGGAGAGAGTGGGTTAAATTTGCTATCTCCTTCTCATGAGCACTTAATCTAGCTGTGTAGTCTTCATGAACTATTTCCCTTTTTGCATAGTCAGCTTTCATTCTACTCTCTCTTTCCATAAAATTGCCAACTCTGTCAAGATTAGCCTCTAGATCTTTCCAGGTGGTGTTTACCAGGGCTGTTATGCCATAGCACCTCAAGGTGGGTATATTGAGACCTCTGATCACATCGGATATGAAATTTTGATTCTCATAATCTGGTTCCCCATTGTCTTTGGGTAATACTACCTTAGCTGCTTCTGCTAGGAATTTCTTCCTTATTAGATAGCTCACTGGATGCTCATCATGACCTTGTAAGGTCTGATGGTAGAAATCTTTTATATCCTCTCCATCCCAGGTGGCAGATAGTACCTCAGCCATCCATTCTAAGATGGTGGCATTAGACAGGTTCAGGCGATACATTACATTTCTTACTTTGTCTAGTTCAGGGCCTGAGGCGCATAATCTCAGCACATGGTTTAATTCAGTTAAGGAGGCTTCTTTGTAGTGAATTCTAGCGCTGGCCATCCACAACACTGAGGTGTCTATGTTATAGGGGCCAAGGAAGCTGGCAGCCATTTTAATGTCCTCTGCTCCCCAAGATCTGGTTTCCTTCACTACTTTTACAGATTCAGCTCCATTCTGTTTTCTGGCTGTGGTCTTTTTAGTGACCACAGGACGGACTGGGGCTGACCTGCTTTTATTTCCTTCTACCACCTCTTCATCCTCGCTTTCCTCGTCCGAAAAAGCATAAAGGGTGGATGGAGAGACCGTCGCTATAAGAGCGTTTTTACGGTCTAGCTTTTGATGCAGCAAGGCAATCTCCTTTTTACATGCCTCATGATTGGCTGCTTCTCTGTTTTTTCGGATCTTTTCTGTAACAATTTCAACGGCATGTTGCAACTTACTATTTCTGTCTTTAGCTTGTTCTAATTCTTTTTCCAAAGAGGCTACCTGCATTTGGGCCTTTCTTAGAGCAGGCAGCATGTCTTGCTGTTCTAGGGTTAAGGTGCGTTTCTCCAGTTTAAGGTCGTCCACCTTGTCCTTTAAATTTTGGATCTCCCATCTCAGACTATTATTCTCCTTCATAATCTTCCTGACATGTATTTCATGTCCTTCACTCAATCTTGTCCTTTCTTTCTCATGAGTCTCTAGCATTTGCTTTACTTTTGCCTCGTGACTCATGAGGATCTGCTCTTTCTCTGCCACATGGCTTTGAAAGGGTTGCTCCAGTTCTGCTGCATGAGCCTGGAGCACGAGTTTCTTCTCTGCCACATGGTTTTGCCAAAATTCTGCTTTTTCTGCCTCATGGTTTTGCCGAATTGTATCTATCTCTGCTGCATGAGACTGGAGTAAGAGTTCTTTTTCCGCTGTATGCTTCCGGAACTCATTCTCCAGCACCTCTGCATGTCTCTTAAGAATTTCCTCAAATTCTTGTTCCTTTTTTTCTATCTGCACCTCTTGCTGTTCTATTTGCTGGTCCCTTTGGGTAAGCTGTTCCCTGAGTTGTTTAATCAAGGTAGTGCTATCCCGTAGGGCTTCAAACAAACCCCATGTCGCAAAAAGGTCTCTTTTGCCCGAACTTATTGTTTTGTTGCTACAGTTCTCCTCAAATATATCTCTAAAGGACTGAAGGGGATCAGAGCCTTGGTTAAAGATTCCCTTGTTCCAGGGGTTGTCCCCTTTCTTTATTAACCATTTCTCCAACTTGGGGAGTTCTCCCTTTTTGGCAAAGATTTCCATAGCTTACAATTTAGTTCCTTTCAAAGTTCTAACTTTACTTGCAGGGCTGGTTTTCCCGCACTGTTAGGTGCCTAACCACAGGCCACCAAAATTAACTGATGCAGGAGCCTTCCCTGGCACTTTTCCTGCTTATTGGGGAGCAAAGAACTTGCAGGACACGTCTGTGTGCCTCACAAGTAAAGGAGGCAGTTGCAGGACCTTCCTTAGTTCTCTGCAACACTAACAAATGTTTGTGGCATGGGCTTATGGCCTTGCACACATTGTTGAGCTCCTCAGGAGGGGCTTTTCTCTAGCCTCTGCCTCCAAACCATCAAAAGTCACTGGCACTGCACCTTTCCTTAGTAGGGCAGTTCTGAGTTTACCAAAAGGTTTTAAAAGTCTTAGAGCCTGAGCTTTTCCTCTGTTGGCCCTAAGCAAAAGGGAAATTTTTCGGCTGAGAAGAGTTCCTATCTCCTCAGACCCGGGACAAATTTTTAACCCCAAGGGAGAGCTTCTTGCTCCTTCCACTAAATTCTCTTAAAGGCACAGCCAAGTGAGAGAACTAGCAGCATATTTCCAGATGCTTCCTGGCTCCTATGTGCTATTTTACACTTGGGCTGACAACTTTACTTATGTTCCTTTTTTTTGTTTTGCCTACTGCCAATCTCTGATTGCGCTTCGGCTTGGGTTTAGGGGGCAGCGAGCCAATCCTATGATTGCGTCTCGGCCAGAAAAGGGAGCCACGAGCCGACCCAACGATCGCGTCTCGGGCGCAGTTTTGGGCAGTGAGCCAATCCTATGATTGCGTCTCGGCCAGAAAAGGGAGCCACGAGCCGACCCAACGATCGCGTCTCGGGCGCAGTTTTGGGCAGCGAGCCAATCCTATGATTGCGTCTCGGCCAGAAAAGGGAGCCACGAGCCGACCCAACGATCGCGTCTCGGGCACAGTTTTGGGCAGCGAGCCAATCCTATGATTGCGTCTCGGCCAGAAAAGGGAGCCACGAGCCGACCCAACGATCGCGTCTCGGGCGAAATTTTAGGCAACGAGCCGACCCAACGATCGCGTCTTGGCCTTAGAAAGAAAAGTTGCCCGGCAGTCAGATTGCAGCGGTCCTACGACCCACCTGCCTTCTTGACTGTCGGGTGCCTTAGACTAGCCTTGGCCTAGACTCGTGTAAGGACTTGGGTGTGTGTGTGCAAGTGTCTGAGTGTGTATGTAGTGTGTGTGCGTGTGTGCACTAAGCTCTAAAGAAAAGGGAGAAGGGAAGGGCGCTCTTTCCAGGTCTTAAACAATCCTAGCCTGTCCTGACATTCCCTCCCACGATAGACGCGTTTAGAAGGCCTCGGGACGGCGGCCAGACTTCACGGGACTTCCCCCTTGCGTTCTATCGGGCTCAGTCCTCTTTCGAGGTGCCTGGCCTCCTAGGTGCGGCTGAGAAGTCCAGTTGAATGATAGAAATGGGGGCAGCCCAACCCACAAGTACAGAGATGCTCGCTAGAGCCTTTCACACAGAACTCATTCACTCAATCACTCACGCAATAGCCTCGCTAGCACGACTTTCTGAACGGTGCAACCTTACGTCTGTCTGTATGAAGACACGCGTGTGTTCACACAAACAGGATAATGCCCGCATTCTCCACCAATTTCTGTTAGGGAAACTGCTCTCAAAATGAGATTGGGGAATTAGATTGAGAGACAGCTGGCCCTAAAAAGGAATCTTTGTTATCAATTGTATACCAGGCTCAACCGTTCAGAGAGTCAATGCTCAATAAGAGACTCTAATTTAGTAAAAATCAATTGTAATTTATTTAGAATAATATTTCTTTCATACAAGGTAAAAATACAAAACCCTCACACATTCACACAGGTCTAGGAAATATAGATAGATCAATAGGGGAACATATATGGATAAACAGACAGGGTAATATTTACCATCGTAGTCTTCCAGGAAGGTTTCCAATGGCGACTTAAGAGGACAGGGGAAATGGACCCAACACTGTGGCCAGAATTGGGGATGGATCTAGACAGCGGGTAATAGGGGTTGCTGAATAGAAAGCACACATGAGTGGAGTTGGGTCAGAGGTTAAATAGACTCTCTTAGACCCCTTAGGTGCTGGGAGGTCCAAGGGAGGAGAGATGGGAGGTTCAAGAAGGCTGGACATTCCTTACTGACACCTAATTGGATGCCTGCTTTGGCCAATGAACTTCACCTTAGTCCAGTGAACCTGGAAATTTCCAAGCTGCAATGTTGCCTGGGTTGGCCCCAAGGTATTAGACTGGGGTAAGAATGGGAATGACTGGATACTTAAGTTTAAATGGGATTAACTAGGAGGGTGACAATAGGTAATCAAATGCTGGCCTAGGTACCACCCAAGTTAGACAAAAGACTTGATGAAGACAGGAGATGTCCTTCCTCTTTCTCATCTTCTGCTGGGCAAGGTTTATTGTTCTGGTATTGCTGAGCAATTAGGATCAACAGTTGAGCTATTAATCCATTCATAAAACAGATGGGTTGCTTGCAGGCTCAGGGTGTGTACGTGTGACTTTCCCACTAAGAAGGAATGAGTTCAGCCTGGCAGGGTAAGCTTGGGTCAGGAAAGCAAGCTGGATTCTGCTGTTGTTAGCTCTAGGTCCATGGAGCCAGGCTGGAAACATGGTGGCTTCTTCCACTGCAGTGGCCAAGACTGGGCACACAAGGAGCAGCTGGAGCATGTCTGTATTTCTGGCTCACACCCTTCAGAGATGTAGAATGCAAAGCTGCCACATAAGCCTTAGAAAGTGTAAGCAAAGTCCACTTCTTAGAGCAGATGTGTGAGAGTTAATTCTCCAGGCACCCTGGCAACCACACTGGCGATCATGATGTCCACATGCATGAAAAGTAGGGGGCTTTTCCTCACATCCCCCACCCCCATTTTGATCAAAAGCCATTTTTTAAAAAATGCTTGAATGTGAGGTTTCTTCAAAGGGCACAAAAGCTGATTTAGTTCTATATGCCTCAACTTTCAAGTTTGTGGCTTTCCGGCTCCCCTGTGATCTCTCCCACCAGATCAGCAGCCATTTTGAGCAAGATCAGCTACAAACTGAATGAAGCCAAGCCGGAAACCACTTCTGACACCCAGCTCAGCTGGGGGGGGGGGGTTCTTCCCCTTCAAAAGACAAGCTCAAAAGAAGAAGAAGAGAATGGAGTTATACCTCATCCTTCACTTGGAGTCTCTAGGGTTGCCAGGTCTATGTTGGAAAATGCCTGGAGACTTTGGGGGTGGATCCGGGAGAGAGGAGGCAGGGGCCTCAGCATGCTCCAATGCCCTAGAGTCCATCCTTCAAAGCAGCCCTTTTCTGCAGGGGAGCTGATCTCTGACAGCTGGAGGTCAGTTTTCAAAGTGGGAGGTCTCCAGGCCCCACCTGGAGGCTGGCAACCCTAGAAGTCTCAGAGCGGCTTGCAGTCTCCTTCTCTTCCTCACAGACACGCTGTGAGGCAGGCAGGGCTGAGAGAGCTCTGAGAGAACTGCTCTTTGTGAGACCAGCTCATTCAAGGACTGTGACTGACCCAGGGTGACTCAGTAGCTGCACATGGAGAAGTGGGGAATCAAACCTGGTTCTCCAGGATTAGAGTCCGCGCTCTTAACCCCTCCACCAAACTGGCTCTCACAGGCAGCCACAGTGGCCCACAACAAAACCCAGGGAAGACCTTTCATTTCATTTCTTGTGACATTTTCAATGGGACGGCCTCTGTTCTTTGCCTTCTCCTCTCAACATCAGAGGTATCAGCCGCACCCACTGAAGCCACCAAAGTACCTGTCCTACACAGGATATTGGCCAACAGCCCACAAGATCATGGCCTGAAACGTTCCCCCAACGCCACCATTTGTTTTTAACTTCCCTCCTGACAAAAACCTCTGGTGAGCTGGAAATCTTGCCTATTGTTTTTGGAGGGGTTGGGCCGAAGAAAAGGTTTTAGGTGGCTTCTCTGTGGCAACGGCTACAGAGGGAGGCTTCTGGAGTTCTGGCCGCACTGATGGACCTCCTGAGGGCACCTGGTTTTTGTGGCCACTGTGTGACACAGAATGTTGGACTGCATGGGCCATTGGCCTGATCCAGCATGGCTTCTCTTATGCTCTTATGTGACACAGAGTGTTGGACTGCAAGGGCCATTGGCCTGATCCAACATGGCTTCTCTTATGTTCTTATGTGACTCAGAGTGTTGGACTGGATGAGCCTTTGGCCTGATCCAACACGGCTTCTCTTATGTTCTTATGTGACACAGAGTGTTGGACTGCATGGGCCACTGGCCTGATCCAACATGGATTCTCTTATGTGACACAGAGTGTTGGACTGGATGGGCCACTGGCCTGATCCAACAGGGCTTCCCTTATGTTCTTATGTGACACAGACTGTTGGACTGCATGGGCCATTGGCCTGATCCAACATGGCTTCTCTTATGTTCTTATGTGACACAGAGTGTTGGACTGGATGGGCCATTGGCCTGATCCAACAGGGCTTCCCTTATGTTCTTATGTGACACAGACTGTTGGACTGCATGGGCCACTGGCCTGATCCAACATGGCTTCTCTTATGTTCAGGACCTAGAAAGCCTCAGGAGTTCCGGGATCCAACAGGAGGGAAACCAAGATCGGTTCCCCCACCTCACAGCCCTTCAAGAACTCCCTGACCTCCTCACCCCCGCCTGACCCCTAGGGGAAATGGTTGGATGCCACAACAGAGAGGCAGATGGTCAGTTTCGGAAAACACAAGAGATGAACTTAGTCTGAAAACACTAAACCCCCTTCGGAGGGAGTGAGCCCCACAAAACTCAAGGGGACTTTTCCCCGAGGAAACCTGTCCAGAGGACCGCCCTGTTTCTGAAGCACATTAGAACCCCCATCAAGAGGTCTGTGTGTGATAATTCACAAGAAGAAGAAGCAGGATTCTGAAGAGGCAGCACAGAAATATTCAACATAAACAAACTGGGGATAATTCCCTCTTTGTGCTTCTCCAGCTTTTGTGGTAGGCTCAGCTAAGCAAGAAGAGCCCCGTGGCGCAGAGTGGTAAAGCTGCAGTCGGAGCCTCTCTGCTCACGACCTGAGTTCGATTCCAGCGGAAGCTGGTTCAGGTAGCCGGCTCGAGGTTGACTCAGCCTTCTATCCTTCCGAGGTCGGTCAAATGAGTCCCCAGCTCGCTGAGGGGAAAGTGTAATGACCGGGGAAGGCAATGGTAAACTACCCCGTAAAAAGCCCGCCGTGAAAACGTTGTGAAAGCAGCATCACCCCAGAGTCGGAAACGACTGGTGCTTGCACAGAGGATCTTTCCTTTCCTTCCAGCTAAGCAAGAGTGAGTGGCCATAGCACAGAGCATCCCATGCAATGCATGACAGAGCAGGGGCTCAGAAACTGGGTCTCCCTCATCCGAATCCAACACTCTCTCTAACCGCAATACCACACCTGACTCTCAGAAATGACTGTGAGAAGCCTTTTGACTGAGGGGAACACAACCCATGGTCCACTGTATTCTTCTAGGTCTGAATGGACACAAGGGTCTTCTTGTGCACCCACAGGGGATACATTAGCTAAATCAGGAAGCCAACAACGACTGTGGTTGTGAACGTGCTCCTTGCGTGTGTACCTGAGGCCTGGGCAGACATCTCCCATCCTCTGATATGGGGGCAACTAGTCTCCAGGCAATTTTCTGCCTTCTCTAGTGCTGTGGCTAGCTGGGCCCAAAGAGATCTCTTTGGATGGTGCCCCTGGCAGGTGTCTGGAAGGCCACGATGGGCACAAGGCCGACCCATCTACCAAGCCCCAGTACTGCACCGGCACTCTTGGAGATTGTGGCCCCCAAAAGGGCTGCTTGGCCAGCAAACTGGCCCTTAAGTCAAGTCTGGAGAAGCTGTTAGAATGGCACCTGTCTAGGATCTGGGAGATCCAGGTTCAATTCCCTCCTCTACCTGGGAGAGGGATCCCCAACCAGTCCATCACCCCCTGCCCCGCCCACCATCGCAGTCTCCACATCTCTTCCACAAAGGCCCTTCTGCAGCCTCCAGGGCCCAAGGAAAGAGAAGGAGGGAGGGATCCCACAAGGACTGAAACCTCAAAAATGCAAAACCCACCAAAGGGACTGCACATTTAGGGAAGGTGGAAATCTAACAATCCCAAACATTTGGTCCTTGGATGCTATATTTTTAAAAAGCCTTCCTTCTCTCGTTTATAACTTTCCTGAAAATAGACATTCCCGAGGTTTGAAAGGATCTGTTGAAAGGATCAACTGGGACTGTTGAGATGGTGGGGGGGGGGGGGGGGAGCAGTCAGGCACATAACATGGGAGTACACGTGGATGACCCCCTTCCCAAACCACCCCTTTTTTAATAATTCACAACCTCTCCAGGCCCTGTCTTGCTTGGCCCAAACTCAACTTCTGCACTGGGGGGGGAGGAGAGAGTTCTTCTTCCCTCCCCTCAAGCACAGGCCACTGTGACGCATGGCATCTTTATGCAAGGGTCAAAGAATTGCATTGGATGGAACACTCAGTGAGTGACAGGTGGCAGAACTCACTGTGATTGGCCAACAGCCTCTAACTGTCAAACAGTGACAGTTGAGAGAGGCGGTTAGAGAGAGCTCGTCAGTGGGAGGGGCAAGGCTTTTTTTGAGCAGGAACGCAGTTCTGGCTGACTTGGTGTCAGGGGGTGTGGCCTAATAGGCCAATGAGTTCCTGCTGGGCTTTTTCTACAACAAAAGCCCTGTGTGAAACAATGGTGACACCAGGGGGTGTGGCCTAATAGGCCAATGAGTTCCTGCTGGGCTTTTCCTACCAAAAAAGCCCTGGTGAGAGAAGTTGAAGCGAGTTGGAAGGAGTTAGCAGTCACTCTTTTGGGAGGCTCTCCATTTTGTGACAGAGTGTTACTGGAAATGCCTGAGTCTCCTCTTTTCCAGTAACAGTGTCAAAAGGCAGAGCCAGTTTACAAGGCTCTGGAGAGTCCGATCCAAGAACTCACAGGCAGCCTCCGTTGGTGTGAAAGAACAGAAACATATTTTGAGAGGGACCAAGGTTCCTGCGTCAGTTTAATATCCCAGGGAAAGACTGCTATCCCAGCAGAAAGAGGGGACTTGGCGGGAGGGCGGAGCGTCGCTTGAACATGGTGGACGCAGTTTGATCGAGCTCCTGATCATTCCCCCTATATAGCCTATATTATAGTCACCAGACACAATAATAAACTCTGCTTTCGATGGGACAACACAACAAAACTAAGAAGAAGAGTATCCTGAAGGAAAAAAAATCAGTACTAGACTTCTTCAAAGTGGATGCTGTGGAAGAGGTTAGTAGGCCTGTAACCAGATCTGTACTAAATATGGCGGCTAGCAATGTTAATCCTCCCAGCCCCAGCATAGAAAATGAAGATGCCCCGATAAGTAAAAGAGATCTAAATCTCCTAAAAGCTGACATACACCGTTATTTTAATGAATCATTGGACTCCTTCCTCAAACCTATTCAGTCTAAAGTACAAGAAATAACAGAAGAGCTCTCCGATACCACCAAGATGGCGGAGCAAACGGCTGAAGCAGCCCTTGTACTGCAAGACGAGGTGAAAGCTCTTAAAAGAAAGGAGTCTATTCTGGAAAACAAAATTCTTATACTAGAAAACCGTTTTAGAGCTTCTAACCTAAAATTTCGAGGCCTGGAGGAGGGAGAGGAGAGTTCCACTGACTTGGTTTCTTTTATTTCAAATTGGCTAAAATCTGCACTGAAAATGGAGGTGGGAAGTACTCTATCAATAGCCAAAGCACAAAGGCTGGGAGCAATGGCGTCGGCCAGGAAAGGGAGACCTAGAGATGTACTGGTCCACTTCGCCCTCCCTAAAACACGGGACTTTATTCTAAAGGAAGTGAGATCAAATGGGGCTTTGCTGTATAAAGGGAAAAAAATTCTGACTTTGCTAGACCTACCTCCTGAAGTACTTGATAAACGCAGAAAGCTACGACCTTTTGTTTCTAAGTTGCATGCGGCTAACATTAGATTTAGATGGAGCCCTTCATCAGACATATTGGTTTACAAAAACGGCCACCTACACACAGCAACGGACATTGACTCAGGCAGAGCGTTGCTTAAGGCACTTTCCATAGAAGTAACAGCAGCGGATGAAGAAGAAATACTGAAAGCCAACCCTCCCTCTGAAGACGTTTCTCCTTAACTTGTACAAATTTGAAGGAGCTATATTGTTAATTTTGTATGAGTTTCTTTCAAAAGGTTAACTACTGTTCTAAGTTGCTGCGTCATTAGGAAAAACTGGTAGCGGACTTCTTTACTCCAAAAGACCACAGGACCCCCTCTTCCCTGGAAGATACACCTTTTATATTTTCCTGAGAGAAGGAAATGACTTATCCAATAACGTTGTTCTGAATATCTGTTTGATTTCCCCCTTTTTTTATATCTCTTTCCTTTTTTTCCTGTCGATCGCCGTTGCGTCTGATGGGAAAACTTTTGGCGGGCTCCTGTTCCTTTAAAAACGCCACAAGCCTCCTGAACGTTGCGGAGCCTGGCTCTATTGTATATCTTCTTTGCACCATTTTCTAATAGATTGGGATGTATGGATATAAATGACTGGTGGATATGCTAATGACTGGTTGAAAGGTGACTGGTGAATGCTTGATCTCTCTCTCCCCTCCCCCCCGTTGTGGTTTTTTTTTTTTTTTGAGGGGGGGAGTTATCTGTTATCTGTTGTATGATGAAACTGATCCGCCGCTGCAAAGCCGCGCAAAGCAGTTCGAGAAGAGATGGGGGGGGGGGGGGGAAGCTGCATAATTATTTCTCTGCCTGAAATTTGGGGCTTACACAGAACTGTCCTCCCTTATCCCATTGCCTTTCCCTTTTATTCTGGGGGGAAGGGTAACCTCCGCAGTAACCTTTTTGCACGGGGGTCGTTCTTGCCTGCCCTCCGATTACGGATCTCTCCTCCCCTGCTGCCAATCTTTACTACTGAATCTCTCCACCCCTGCTGCCAATCTTTTCTACTGGATTTTCAGGACATTTCTAATCTCTAGCTTTCTGAATCCCACTGCTAGCGAAATTCCAGAACATTGGAAGGTGCTGTTCTTTTTTCTTTTTTCATCCACCCTTCCCCCCCCCCCCCCCCCATCCTCAACAGCGAAGATACCCTAGAGTGTTCTTCGCGAAAACCCTGTTGCTGGTCATCGCAGCTTTACAGACGCCCCTCCAGGCAATGCACCGAAACACGCCCCCCCCATCCTCCCTCCCCAACTCCCCTTCCTGGTAGTCAGAACAAACCACTCTTTTCCCCCTTCTCCCCCCCCTGTAGTGATCTTTTGGTAAGAGAACGTTTGTAATATGCTTTGCTATGTGTCATGACTAAAGACTAGTGAATGACTGAAGGTGAATGGTTGGAGTGTTAATTAAATGAGAGAGTATGAATGATAGGTAGATATGAGAGCAGAATGAGTGTGTTATTGAAATGATCATTTAAGGTATATTTACTTACAATGAAATCTAATTTTAAGTGAGTATGCTAAATCATGGTTGCTATGAATTTGGACTAGTGTATTTGAATGAATGTGTATAGTTAGGAATGATTGTAGTGTAGTAAGTGATTGATTTTATGGTGGATGAGATAGAGTGGATAGGGGAAATGTCTGTATTGGTGAATGCTTTTGTAACACTATATAATGATACAAGGAGGAGATATGAATGAGTGAGAGGTTGGAAAGAATTTAAATGGAGTAGTGATGGTATAGATTGTTAGGGAAACTGCTCTCAAAATGAGATTGGGGAATTAGATTGAGAGACAGTTAGCCCCAAAAAGGAATCTTTGTTATCAATTGTATACCAGGCTCAACCGTTCAGAGAGTCAATGCTCAATAAGAGACTCTAATTTAGTAAAAATCAATTGTAATTTATTTAGAATAATATTTCTTTCATACAAGGTAAAAATACAAAACACTCACACATTCACACAGGTCTAGGAAATATAGATAGATCAATAGGGGAACATATATGGATAAACAGACAGGGTAATATTTACCATCGTAGTCTTCCAGGAAGGTTTCCAATGGCGACTTAAGAGGACAGGGAAAATGGACCCAACACTGTGGCCAGAATTGGGGATGGATCTAGACAGCGGGTAATAGGGGTTGCTGAATAGAAAGCACACATGAGTGGAGTTGGGTCAGAGGTTAAATAGACTCTCTTAGACCCCTCAGGTGCTGGGAGGTCCAAGGGAGGAGAGATGGGAGGTTCAAGAAGGCTGGACATTCCTTACTGACACCTAATTGGATGCCTGCTTTGGCCAATGAACTTCACCTTAGTCCAGTGAACCTGGAAATTTCCAAGCTGCAATGTTGCCTGGGTTGGCCCCAGGGTACTTAGACTGGAGTAAGAATGGGAATGGCTGGATACTTAAGTTTAAATGGGATTAACTAGGAGGGTGACAATAGGTAATCAAATGCTGGCCTAGGTACCACCCGGGTTAGACAAAAGACTTGATGAAGACAGGAGATGTCCTTCCTCTTTCTCATCTTCTGCTGGGCAAGATTTATTGTTCTGGCATTGCTGAGCAATTAGGATCAACAGTGGAGCTATTAATCCATTCTTAAAACAGATGGGTTGCTTGCAGGCTCAGGGTGTGTACGTGTGACTTTCCCACTAAGAAGGAATGAGTTCAGCCTGGCAGGGTAAGCTTGGGTCAGGAAAGCAAGCTGGATTCTGCTGTTGTTAGCTCTAGGTCCATGGAGCCAGGCTGGAAACATGGTGGCTTCTTCCACTGCAGTGGCCAAGACTGGGCACACAAGGAGCAGCTGGAGCATGTCTTCAGAGACGTAGAATGCAAAGCTGAGGCTTATGGTATCCACATAAGCCAGAAACTGCAAGCAAAGTCCACTTCTTAGAGCAGAGGTGTGAGAGTCAAATCTCCAGGCACCCTGGCAACCATGCTGGTGATCATGATGTTCACATGTATGAAAAGTAGGGGGCTTTTCCTCACAGTTCCCCCCCTCAAGACCTATGTCACCATCTGGTGGCGAGGTCTTGCAATAACACAATGTCCATATCTGTAGTTGACAGGCGGCGAGTCCACGTAGCTTCAATTGTCTACCGGGGTGTACCGTCTATCTAAAAAGGTTGGAGCCACTATCTAAACTACTCAAAATTAATTTGGAAAAATATTCCAATAGGCCAAAGGTTCCTTCCTTTGAATACTACGATGCAGGGATAACAGGCATTGGCAACGTTGTAGGGCATACAGTATTAAAACACAGGGTTACAACCATTGAAATAAAAGTTGAGTTCATAAAATCATTACTGCCATTTAAACCAGATAAATAACAAGAATTGATCTATAAATCACACACAATCATGACAATAATTGATTAGGAAAACACACAGGTACATTAGAGTTCATGGTTACAAGTGAATCCATATCTTAATCTTGAGTCTTCTTTTCTTCTTCTCCCCCCCTTGATAAGCTTCTTATACTGGGGTTTGAAGAGGATCTTCTTCCAGGTACCTATTGGGTATGTGAAAGTCCTAGTGGAGGGTGAACTAAAGAGTCTTCCCACCCCACCTAGCACCCAGCAAAATCTGTCTTTATTGTTGCTAAAAGGGAATTCTTCCTGTAACCCAGCATGTAATTGGCAATGGTGCTTTTCTGCCTGTATCACTGATGGTCCATAGAGCAACAGTGGGCTTTGAGGAAAGAACCAAAAAGGAACCAAAAACATTCACACATGACAACATGGAGATGATTCTGTACCATTGTAGGGAGCAGTGAAAGCAGATCAAAAATGCATACATTCAACCATGAAGAAAGGAATCTTAAAAAGCTATTAGTGAAGTGTCCTCCTGTCCAGAGTATGGTGACCAGTGAGCTTTTACGTCACAAGCTTACATATGTCATGTTAGGGGCCTGCATTGGGCAGGTTTGCCTTATTACATTCAACATTCAGGATTTCAGGAGGCTTTTTCCTTGTCAAGAAAGGAAAGTAACATACACAATACAGAAAACACAACCCCAAATATTCTTTGTTGCAACATAAAACTTAAAATAAAACATTGTGCACAATCCAGGAAAATGACCATAGTTTGGGGCGTCCCCCATATGATGAAAATAGTTCCATAAAGAAGAGACAAAAGAAAACCTTTGCTATAGCTTTGGAATATAATAAATTGTCAAAACAATATAAAACTTCAAAAACAAAAACTGAGGCCTCAATAGAACAATGCTAGCTAGCTTTATATGAGAGGGATCATACCCAAATGGCAGGTGAGCTAGAGCAGAGAAATTAAAAACCTGGACATTAGTGAGGTGATCAAGTCCCACTAAATCCAGTTTTTCTCTGGGCTAGTTCAGCTGAAACGATCTCACCTGTGAGCAGATTTCAACAAAAACTTAACAAAACCAGAACTCTGAAAAGCAACATAATGGTTACACATACATAAAACAATTCTTAACAGGACTATCAACAATTAGAACTACTGAGCATGCATTAGATTTGATTTGCAGGTCCAGATTCCCTGCACATCTATATTGAAAGAAAAGATGAGCAAACTTAACAAAACAGTTACAACATCCTAGAAATCAAATTATGGTTAATTCACCTTGACAAACACATTAAACAATTCATAAAAAGAGAAAAGATGGGGCATTTGTAGTACCAAGAGAAAATGCTGAGTTGTTGCAAGGGCAAGTCAAAAGAAAGACTTGAAGCACGAAAGCATATCCCTTGACGAAGAAACCTTTTATGGAGTAAAAGGCAAAACTAAGATGATGGCACAATGCTCCAGGTTTAAGGCTTGTGCCAGAGAACAATTTTCCTCTGTGCATACACAGAGTGCAAAGAATGTGTTGCTGGAAGGCAACATGCTGTCAGGAATACCAAGTAGACCAACATTTGAACATGATACAACAAGACTTGAATTGGGGAGCATTAATAGGCTCAGCCAACTGGTTATAGATGCAGAAATAACACAAAAGACATTTAGTAGCAAGAAGAAAATCATGATTAGAAATGAACCCTGAGGAATCTACATTAAGAATCTAATAGGTTATTGCTCATTTCCTTGAGAACATGGGAAAATAGAAAAGGGTTTTCACTCAGAAAAAGTCTAGTTCTAACAAGATATAGGTGGAGGCAGAACCATCCATTTGTCATTATATTACTTAAGACCAAACAAAGATACTGAGCCCACAAGTTGGGGCCTCTTAAGAACATGTGGATACCTCTTTCCACAGGCAGACTGGATTAAACTAAAATTAAAACTCAAGATTCACCAAATAGCTACAAGGGAAGATTGATGATGCAAATGGCATTCAGAGAGAAAATGAAGATATCAATAGTTGAAGTACACTGGAGGAATCCAGATTTCTAATGGAAACCAAGAACTTTCAGGAATTCTGTCAAAACAAGAGTATTAATTCTTGAGGCTTGAGAGAGAAAAAGCACAGGGAGAGGGTAATTTTACCCCAAGGAAGTGTACAGATGTCCTATACTTCTTGTAGGAACCAAAATTGGTGAGATAAAGTTTTCTTAGCTCTAATGTTTAGCAAAGGGCCTATAGATTGCAAAGCAAAGCACTGGGATTGCCCAATAGACTTTGAGGAGCAATTTCTTAAAAGTGTTTCCCTTAAAATTAAAGCTACGAAATCTAAGTATAGGAGAGATTGGTACCAGTCACTAGAAAAATATTTTAAGACTTAAAAGGTGCAGCAAAAATAAATAACAGAAAGAAAGCTTCTAATCTAAGAGAACTCTTAGTATTAGGGCAGTTTACAGGCAGAGGATTTCCTCTAGCAGAGAAGGACTGGCTGTAAGTAGAGCTTTGGGATGCCAGCTCCAGGCTGGAGATTCCTGAAATTTTGAATCAAATTTGAAAATCACAAGGCATGCAGTCCGTCTCCTTGGACACTCTTTTCCTCCAGAGGCACTAGCCTCAATGTACTGGGGAAAAGGCTATGATTTTGGGAGAGACCTCCAGGTCTCACCTGGAGACTGGCAACTTTACAAAAACACAGTAGTATGCCCCTCTTCCACCCAGGTATTCTCTGGCTGGGAAGAGGCTGTCTCTGTGAGAGACTGCAATATAAAAAAAAAGGTTTGGTAATGAAAACTTTTGAAATTATATCTTTTTTTTAGACCTAAAATCAGAAGATGAGAATTCAAAATAGCACAAAAATACCTCAACTGTATTTCCACCCCCCCCTAGATGAAGAAGGTGGGGAGGGTTTTAACAGACAAACCAAAATGCCTTCCCTCTTGCATGAAGTTTAGCTTAACAAAAGGCTAAAACAGACACAATGGATCTGGCCAGTACTCTTATCTAATCCTGATAAGTTTTTAAAAAGAAAGGTGAAGAAGAGGAATAATGAGCTTTCTGCCTGGGTGGGGCTCAAAATTGTAACTCTTTTCCCAGTTTCTTTGACTCAAGCTGAATTTGGCTGATTTTATTTTCAAGAGGGTCTGCAGGAGATTTGCCAATCAGTACTACATTAGTTGTTGCTGCTCTTGCAGCTGGGGGTTCTCCTTTCTGTACTTTCAGATTTAAATGACAGACTTGCCCATTTGAGGTTAGCTGTCTTGTGTTGCTGTGACCTTTGAGAAGGGGAGGCAACACTTCTTACAAGACAATGAGGCTCTCTCTCTCTCAAAGACACTGAGTTGCTTGTACCTTAGGGAGACCCGAGATAAACAAAAATTTAATTTCTCAGGGCAATGCATTTAAAATTCTATCCCTTTGCTTAGTTGCTTATCAAATCTTTACTGCTACAGATTTCCATTGAGCAAGAGGGAGAGCAATTAGCATTTCTTCCTGATGGCAAGAGTGCTAAGCATTTGCAATACTTTAGCCAGTTCTATTTGGGCCAATCTGCAGGCACTCTGTACAAGCTCAGAGGCTATACCATTTAAAATTCATAGAACTGAGGAAATAAATATTTTTTTGACTTTATAAGCAAGAGAGAGGAAGATGAACTTGGGAGTTTCACAGATTTTCATTCAGCCAATTTGAAAGTTAAAAACAGTCAGTTTCTTACATTTTGCTCTGAAAGCTTTGAATTAACAAAAAACTAGTTCAGTCTCTCTTTCTCAGGTACTTGATGCTGGCATTTTTAAAGGGTTAGACTAAATACATACTACATCAAGCTCCCATTACCCTGCAGAGAAACTAACTGCAGGCTGGAACCCTTGCTGGGATTCCAGGAGATCTCCAGGCCTCACCTGGAGAAATGGCCTGGTCTAATTGTAGTCCAAGTCATTGCTTGTATGTTTTCTTATTTAGTCAAGGGAAAGGGTGCCCTTGTTACCTTTAAACCTAAATAAGGCCAGATCTCTCTGTTTTAAGAGACATTCAAGTCTAGGAGTTAGATTTTCCTTTGGGTGGGGGGAGGTTCAGAGACAAAGGAACCTTGCCTGCCCATGTGGGATTACCATTCTCTGAGTTCCACAGAATTCTGGCTTTCAAATTCCCCAAATGGGATGAGATAAAGACAGTAAATTTCTAGCCAGAAGGGCTGAGACTTGCTCATGTAGGAGTGTCTGGAGCAAGTCCTTGCAAAAAGGAATACCTGGTGCCATGATTGTGGAACTCTGCATAGGCTCAGAGACCACATTTCCTTCATGATTCTGGGGTAAGAGAACTGAAATAGGGACTGTTCTCTCATTTTCATGGGGGAAAGAAGTCTGGGGCTGCACAGCTGGGTTTGCCCCGCCATATTTCCTTTTGTCCTGCACTTCCAGAATTTCCAGTCTCCTCTGTGGCCCTGCAAGATTCCAGGACATGTTGCAGGAGACTGGCGGTTTCCTTTTCTTTACTACTACTAGCTTCTAACTTTTGCTGAAGTTCCTGATTCTTCTCAGCAAGCTGTTGGATTTCTAAATCCTTTTCATGAGTAGGATTTGTAAGTTTCCCTACCCTTTCCTTATTAGGGAAATTTTCCAAAGCAGTAGCTTTGGGGAGGCTGTCTCCATTTTCTGCAAACCCTGGGGCTTTGGGAACCATGTGCCCTGGTGGCTTCATGGCTTCTGAAAGTGCAGCAAGTAGCACATGTGTGGGCTGCTTATCAAACTGCCTCATGTCTGCTCCAGTGGCTCTAAGCTGGGACCAAGCTGCCATTCTGACTTTGTCTCGAGGGGTCCGCTGAGGCCAGGGTTGCCCAGAGGCTGACTGTGTCTGCCTTGGAGCATAAGCCTGCTTGTGAAGGGGAACCTTTGGGGCAAGCTGGGGATGGCAAGAAGAGCTGGAACCAAGGCCATTGTTTTGGAACTTCCAGTTCTGGCTCTCTTTTCCATGCCCACCCTGCTCTTGGTTATATTGTGCCTGAGTGAGCTGTGTTTCTAAAACAGCAACTCTTTGTTCAGAGACTTGGGCATGCTTTAAAGCATTCTCCAGTCTCCATTTGACCTCATGGAGAGAGTGGGTTAAATTTGCTATCTCCTTCTCATGAGCACTTAATCTAGCTGTGTAGTCTTCATGAACTATTTCCCTTTTTGCATAGTCAGCTTTCATTCTACTCTCTCTTTCCATAAAATTGCCAACTCTGTCAAGATTAGCCTCTAGATCTTTCCAGGTGGTGTTTACCAGGGCTGTTATGCCATAGCACCTCAAGGTGGGTATATTGAGACCTCTGATCACATCGGATATGAAATTTTGATTCTCATAATCTGGTTCCCCATTGTCTTTGGGTGATACTACCTTAGCTGCTTCTGCTAGGAATTTCTTCCTTATTAGATAGCTCACTGGACGCTCATCATGACCTTGTAAGGTCTGATGGTAGAGATCTTTTATATCCTCTCCATCCCAGGTGGCAAATAGTACCTCAGCCATCCATTCTAAGATGGTGGCATTAGACAGGTTCAGGCGATACATTACATTTCTTACTTTGTCTAGTTCAGGGCCTGAGGTGCATAATCTCAGCACATGGTTTAATTCAGTTAAGGAGGCTTCTTTGTAGTGAATTCTAGCGCTGGCCATCCACAACACTGAGGTGTCTATGTTATAGGGGCCAAGGAAGCTGGCAGCCATTTTAATGTCCTCTGCTCCCCAAGATCTGGTTTCCTTCACTACTTTTACAGATTCAGCTTCATTCTGTTTTCTGGCTGTGGTCTTTTTAGTGACCACAGGACGGACTGGGGCTGGCTGTTCTGCTCTGAACTTCCCAACTGCCTCGTCCTCACTCTCTTCGTCTGAGGAGAAGTCACAGAGAGCAGAGGCCGACACAGTTGCTATCAATGTCTTTTTAATCTCTAATTTCTTTTTTAAAGCTGCTATTTTTCTTTGGCACAAATCATGGTTGGCTGCTTCTCTAGCCTTTCGGTTTTTCTCTGAAACGTACTCTATGACACTCTGTAATTTATTATTTTGGGCTTTAGTTTGCTCCATCTCTTTTTCCAATGTGGCTACCTGCATTTGGGCCTTTCTTAGAGCGGACATGGTGTCTTGATATGCTAAAGTTAGGGTGAGTTTCTCAGCCCTAACCTCCTCTAGCGCTCGACTTGCTTGTTGCCAGTCGAGGTCCAAATTATTATTTTCCTCCGCTCGTCTATCTATTTCTGCAGCGTGTCTCCTGTGCAACTCTGCCTTTTCGATTTCATGATCCTGCTGCACTTGTTCCAATTTTTCCGCATGGCTCTGGAGTAGGAATTCCCTTTCTGCAGTCTGCTTTTGGAATTCCCTCTCCAGCACCTCTGCGTGTTTCTTAAGAATTGTCTCCAATTCTTGTTCTTTCCTCTCTGCCTGCACTTCGTGCTGCTTTATTTCCTGGTCTCTCTGCGTAAGCTGCTCCCTGAGTTGTTTAATCAGGGCTGAGCTATCCCGCAGGGCTTCAAACAAACCCCATGTGGCAAAAAGGTCTCTCTTGCCAGTGCTAATCGTTTTGTTGCTACAGTTCTCCTCAAATATATCTCTAAAGGACTGAAGGGGATCAGAGCCTTGGTTAAAGATTCCCTTGTTCCAGGGGTTGTCCCCTTTCTTTATTAACCATTTCTCCAACTTGGGGAGTTCTCCCTTTTTGGCAAAGATTTCCATAGCTTACAATTTAGTTCCTTTCAAAGTTCTAACTTTACTTGCAGGGCTGGTTTTCCCGCACTGTTAGGTGCCTAACCACAGGCCACCAAAATTAACTGATGCAGGGGCTTTCCCTAGCCCTTTTCCTGCTTATTGGGGAGCAAAGAACTTGCAGGACACCTCTGTGTGTCTCACAAGTAAAGGAGAGAGTTGCAGGACCTTCCTTAGTTCTCTGCAACACTAACAAATGTTTGTGGCATGGGCTTATGGCCTTGCACACATTGTTGAGCTCCTCAGGAGGGGCTTTTCTCTAGCCTCTGCCTCCAAACAAATCAAAAGTTTTAAAAGTCTCAGAGCCTGAGCTTTTCCTCTGTTGGCCCTAAGCAAAAGGGAAATTTTTCGGCTGGGAAGATTGCCTATCTCCTCAGACCCGGGACAAATTTTTTTTTTAACCCTAAAGGAGAGCTTCTTGCTCCTTCCACTAAATTCTCTTAAAGGCACAGCCAAGTGTAAGAACTAGCAGCATATTTCCAGATGCTTTCTGGCTCCTATGTGCTATTTTAACACTTGGGTTGGTTTCTTAAGTTCCCTTTTTGTTTTGCCTCCTGCCAATCTCCGATTGCGCTTCGGCTTGGGTTTAGGGGGCAGCGAGCCAATCCTATGATTGCGTCTCGGCCAGAAAAGGGAGCCACGAGCCGACCCAACGATCGCGTCTCGGGCGAAAGGGAGCCACGAGCCGACCCAACGGTCGCGTCTTCGGGCAAAAGGGAGCCACGAGCCGACCCAACGATCGCGTCTCGGGCAAACAAAATAAAAAGTTGCCCAGCAGTCAGATTGCAGCGGTCCTACGACCCACCTGCCTTCTTGACTGTCGGGTGCCTTAGACTAGCCTTGGCCTAGACTCGTGTAAGGACTTGGGTGTGTGTGTGCAAGTGTCTGAGTGTGTATGTAGTGTGTGTGCACTACGCTCTAAAGAAAAGGGAGAAGGGAAGGGTGCTCTATCCAGATCTTAACAGCTCTGACCTATCCTGACATTCCCTCCCACGATAGACGCGTTTAGAAAGGCCTCGGGACGGTGGCCAGGCTTCACGGGACTTCCCCCTTGCGTTCTATCGGGCTCAGTCCTCTTTCGAGGGGTCTGGCCTCCTAGGGGTGGCTGAGAAGTCCAGCGCTGAATGATAGAAATGGGAGTAGCCCAACCCACAATTATATAGAGATGCTCGCTAGAGCCGTTCACACAGAACTCATTCACTCAATCACTCACACAATAGCCTCCCTAGCAAGGCTGTTTGAACGGTGCAACCCTACGTCTGTCTGTATGAAGACACGCGTGTGTTCACACAAACAGGATAATGCCAACGCTTTCTCCACCAATTTCTGTTAGGGAAACTGCTCTCAAAATAAAGTTGGGGAATTAGACTGAGAGACAGCTAGCCCTAAAAAGGGATCTTTTATTATCAATTGTATACCAGGCTCAACCGTTCAGAGAGTCAATGCTCAATAAGAGACTCTAATTTAGTAAAAATCAATTGTAATTTATTTAGAATAATATTTCTTTCATACAAGGTAAAAATACAAAACACTCACACATTCACACAGGTCTAGGAAATATAGATAGATCAATAGGGGAACATATATGGATAAACAGACAGGGTAATATTTACCATCGTAGTCTTCCAGGAAGGTTTCCAATGGCGACTTAAGAGGACAGGGGAAATGGACCCAACACTGTGGCCAGAATTGGGGATGGATCTAGACAGCGGGTAATAGGGGTTGCTGAATAGAAAGCACACATGAGTGGAGTTGGGTCAGAGGTTAAATAGACTCTCTTAGACCCCTCAGGTGCTGGGAGGTCCAAGGGAGGAGAGATGGGAGGTTCAAGAAGGCTGGACATTCCTTACTGACACCTAATTGGATGCCTGCTTTGGCCAATGAACTTCACCTTAGTCCAGTGAACCTGGAAATTTCCAAGCTGCAATGTTGCCTGGGTTGGCCCCAGGGTACTTAGACTGGAGTAAGAATGGGAATGGCTGGATACTTAAGTTTAAATGGGATTAACTAGGAGGGTGACAATAGGTAATCAAATGCTGGCCTAGGTACCACCCGGGTTAGACAAAAGACTTGATGAAGACAGGAGATGTCCTTCCTCTTTCTCATCTTCTGCTGGGCAAGATTTATTGTTCTGGCATTGCTGAGCAATTAGGATCAACAGTGGAGCTATTAATCCATTCTTAAAACAGATGGGTTGCTTGCAGGCTCAGGGTGTGTACGTGTGACTTTCCCACTAAGAAGGAATGAGTTCAGCCTGGCAGGGTAAGCTTGGGTCAGGAAAGCAAGCTGGATTCTGCTGTTGTTAGCTCTAGGTCCATGGAGCCAGGCTGGAAACATGGTGGCTTCTTCCACTGCAGTGGCCAAGACTGGGCACACAAGGAGCAGCTGGAGCATGTCTTCAGAGACGTAGAATGCAAAGCTGAGGCTTATGGTATCCACATAAGCCAGAAACTGCAAGCAAAGTCCACTTCTTAGAGCAGAGGTGTGAGAGTCAAATCTCCAGGCACCCTGGCAACCATGCTGGTGATCATGATGTTCACATGTATGAAAAGTAGGGGGCTTTTCCTCACAAGATAGGCATAATTGTATTTAGCCTCATTAATATCTCAATACAGTCATCAAATGGTCTTATAAATATCTTAATCACCTTAGGTGGATTGTAACTCTTGGTGATTTCTACATTCTGGGAAATCAAATGTAAATAAGAACTCTTAAGGGTTATAACCCATATAGCATAATATACATCTTCCTATATACATTTCCTTCATTCTGGATTTTGGTTAACTAAGAGGAGGGAATTAGGACAAGTGTGATATACCTTAAATTGTTAAATAAGATAATACATTTTATTTCCCAAGTGAGCAGGAGTATGGGGTTTTTTTGCAAGGTGCCTGGTTTAGGTTTCATCTTACAAACCTGGGGAATGTTTGGGTTGTTTTACAATTTTTTAAATTATATTCAAATATTCTTTAGTTCCCCTCAAGGTGTGAGTAGTTTCACTGCTAGGGAGTACCACGGGTATTTCTCCCTTTTCCTCTGAAGGTAAAGAGGACTGGTGAAGCATTTCCCCCAATTGAGGGTAGTTGGGGGTGTTTGAGTTCTTTGTGTTGTTTTGTTTTGTTTGTTTGAAGGTTAAGAACAGCATTAGTTCTAAGTGCTGTTAAATTGTAAAGTGAAGTGGGAAACAAACAGGGTATTAAGTGGTTTCTACAGTCTCACAGCTCTCGATAAACAGTTAAAGTAACACTAATAACTCCATGTCACATAATTTAAAATTCGCCTCATGGAATTGCAGAGGTTTTCAAAACCCCATCAAGCGTAAAAGAATTGCTAACTATCTTGAAAAACGTAAACTTAATATAGTGTGTCTCCAGGAGACTCACCTTAAGGCTACTGTTCCCAATATACTGAAATCTCAATGGTTCTCTCAATCATTCCAATCCTCTGGCTCCTCCAAAGCTAGGGGCGTTGCCATCTTAATCTCTAAGCATACTCCATTTGTTTGTAAGCAAACTAAAAAAGACCCGAAGGGCAGATTTATTTTTGTAAAAGGAGAGCTCGATGGAGTCAATACTACAATTGCATCAATCTATGCACCTAATGATGGACAGTTAAATTTTCTTAGGGAAACATTTCAGGAACTACAAACTTTCCAGCAGGGGAATGTATTGGTAGGTGGAGATCTAAATTTTGTGGCTGATCTGGCACTAGATAAATCTAAACGTATCAGAATACCAAACAGCACTTCAATGTCCTTGACAGAATTAAATTCGATTTTCCAGGCCTTTAACTTGATTGATGTGTGGCGCACTTTGAATCCAAAAACTAAGGACTATACTTTTTTTTCTAACGTTCATAATTCTTATTCTAGAATCGATTATTTATTAGTTTCTCCATCGCTGATTAATTCGATAGAAAATGCAACAATTGAGATACGTAATATCTCAGACCATTCTCTGGTTCAATGTGATCTGGTAGCTCAACTGACAGACGGTAAGGGCCCGAATTGGACCCTCAACAAACTTTTACTTTCTAGTGAAACAATAACCAAAAAGGTAGAAGAACAAATTCAATCTTATTTTTCTTTGAATGCCCACTGTGGAGTGTCTCAGGCATATGTATGGGATGCCTTTAAAGCAGTGATGAGAGGAAATCTCATCTCCATTACTTCAGCTGCAAATAAAACTAAAAGGAAAACAATAGAGGACCTGAACAATCGTATTGCCTCACTACAGACTAAACATTCTAAGTATGGTGGCAAAAAAACCCTTAAAAATTAAATCAGGCCAGGAAACAATTAGAGTTGTTAGAATCATCTACAATACAAAAAAATCTTTTATACCTTAAACAAAGATATGTAACTAAAACTTCTAAGTCAATTAGACTATTGAAATATCGAACAACTCAGAAAAGACTTCAGAATTTGATTCATGCAATTAGAACACCCCAGGGAGTAATACATTCATCTTCTAAACAGATCTCTGAAACCTTTTTTAATTTCTATAAAACTCTCTATGAATCCAATAACCCAGATCCTAACCAAATTAAAAACTACCTGGAATCCATTGACTTTAAAAATATCCTTTCGGATGAACATACTTCTTTTTTGGACCGCCCTTTTGACTTGACCGAGCTGACAACTGTGATCTCAAAAATTAAAAGTAATAAGGCTACGGGGAGGGATGGATTCCCGATAGAATTTTATAGACACTTCAAATCATCTTTATTAACTCCTCTATTAGACACTTGCAACTCGGTCATGGAAAAAGGATCCATTCCCCCAAGTTGGTTGGAATCAAGACTGATAGTTATTCATAAACAAGGAAAAGACAAATTAAACCCGGCCTCCTACCGTCCAATCTCAATATTGAACCATGATTTCAAAAATTTTTCTTCCTTACTTGCAGAACGACTAAAGAAGATTATCACCTATTATATTCATCCAGACCAATCTGGCTTCATGCCAGGGAGGTCTATTACAGACAATATCCGAAAATCACTTAATTTGATCCACTTAGCGAAATCTTCAAACTTAACATCTTTGATTTTGTCTTTAGACGCGGAAAAGGCGTTCGATAAGGTGGAAGTAAATTATTTAAAGACTTTACTTAACTTTATGAATTTTGGTCCTCGTTTTATGAAGGCTATTTCTGCTATTTATAGTTCGCCATCCACACAAATTAATACCAACTTTTATAGATCAGATGATTTACTTTTAGGCAGGGGGACTCGTCAGGGTTGCCCTTTATCCCTGCTATTATTTGCCCTAACAATTGAACCTTTTGCTTACACAATTCGCAATACTTCGGAAGTTTCAGGTATCTCAACTAATGATAATAATGTATATAAAGCCAGCCTCTTCGCAGATGACATGGTATTTTATCTTAGTAACCCTCTCACGTCATTATTGTCTCTGAAAAGTAGATTAGATGAATTTTGTAAATTTTCAGGTTTTTCAATCAATTTCAATAAATCTGAAATTTATCCAATTAACATTTCTCAGGAATTGCAGGCATCTATTAAGTCAAAATTACCATTTAAATGGGTCACAACTACCTGGAGACATCTAGGTATTTTGTTTCCGTTAAACCTATCGGATTTGTATAAGGTTAATTACGAGTCAATAGGTAAAGATATGACTCAAACACTAGGAGAATGGTCAAAACTAAACTTTTCTATTTTGGAAAAAATAGACCTTATTAAATCCTTTCTTCTTCCGCGTCTTCTTTTTTTATTTCAAAACCTCCCTATTCCAGTTCCACGTAAAGATCTAGTAAATTGGCAGTCTTTGTGGACTTCATTTTTATGGAATCACCGAAGACCTAGAATAGCCCTATCATTGTTAGCGAAACCTAGAAGATTGGGAGGCTTGGCCATCCCTTTGATTGACAAATACTTCATTGCAGCACAATTAAGAGATATTGTTTCTTATGCTTCCCCCTATGAAACTCCAGCATGGATGCAAATTGAAAAAAATGATCTAACAGAGGCATTATTACAAGAGTTCATTTGGAACTCTAAATCAGATAGAGTGAAAATGGCTCTCTCCAATCCCTTTCTTAAACATACCTTAAGTCTATGGGACCAATGGAGAAATACTCTTTCTCCTGCATCCTCGCCGTTGATGGCTTTTCTGGGACAATCATGGTTCCCCCCAGGTCAGAATATAAACAATTTTAAGGTATGGAGAGACAACAATATTTTCAAATTGTTAGATATTACTACCAACGGTAAACTGAGCACTCACAGTCAGCTAGAGCATAAATTTAAAATTTCTATCCCCTGGTACCAGTACACTCAAGTCCATCATGCTCTACATCAAATTATTCCAATAGTCATGGCCAATAGAGCACTTAACCCATTGGAAAAGCTAATTAGCAAAGGCAGTACATCAGTAAAAGGAGTAATTTCCATTATATATGCCCTTTTGAATCAAACAGCGTGGGCAAGTAAATCATCTCAACAAATTGCATGGCAGAAAGATTGTCAGATCATAATAAATATAGATCAATGGGAACAATTATGGATATCACCTTTATTTAATTCCAAATCTTATTATTTTCGGCTACAAAACTATAAAATCTTTGCAAGGTGGTATATGACTCCATACGGGCTCTTCAAAGGAAAAGTGAAAGATAATCCATTTTGCTGGAAAGGATGTGATCAAACAGGTTCATTCATTCACTGCTGGTGGGAGTGTATGCTGATCAAAAGCTTCTGGGAAAAAATATTAAGGATAATAGCAGAGATAACAGGAATTACAATTCCGTTCACTCCTGATTCAGTCTTACTTAACATATGGCCAAATTCTGATTGGACGGACCTGAAAAAGGAGCTAATATCTTTGTTACTACTAGCAGGGAAAATTGTTATTGCAAGTTGTTGAAAAAAACCCAATGGGCCTAATTTTAAATCCTGGTGTAACAAAGTTTGGGATATATTAATTCAAGACAAGTTAACCATCAATATTCTGCTACAGGATAATGTCAAAGCTGGTGATTGGTTTATTGAAAAATGGAACCCTTTTCTTGAATATATAAATAACAATGAGACGGTTATTGGGAAAATTCCCTCCAAATTTCTAAGTATTATGATTTATTAACTCTGCAATGGAATACCTTTAGTAATTAGGCTATGATCTGAGAAAAAGGCAATTTTATGTTTTCTAAAGTCTCAGCCTATTTGATACGTGGTATGAGACAATAGGTTAACAGTGACATATATTTTATAGGTCACTGACTTTTGTTAAGTTTAAGGTTTATTCAGGGTGATTTTTGTTTTTTGTTTATGTAAGGAGAAAATGATTATATATATATATAGGCAAATATATATATATATACATATTGTAAAAGTACTTGTTGTATACTGTTTAAAGAGAAAAATATTCAATAAAAATTTAAATTGTAAAAAAAAAAAAAAGGGGACTTGGCAAAAGGGTTTGAGGTGTCAGGGAGAAGGGCCCTCAAAAGTGCCAAAGTCCAGTGCTATAGCCAGGGCTTTTTAAAAAAGGAAAACGCCCAGCAGGAACTCATTTGCATATTAGGCCACACCCCTGACATCCCCATGGTATCACAAAGAGCTTTTTTTGTAGAGAATGCCCAGCAGAAACTCACTTGCATATCAAGCCACACCCAAATGCCAAGCTACCCGGAACTGCGTTCCTGTGCATTCCTGCTGGAAAAAAGCCCGGGGGTTATAGCACTTCCTGAGAAGAGGATAACTAGTCAGCCAGGGTGAAGTGGGCGACACCCACACCATTGAAGTTATTTTTAATGAGTGTTGTCTGGCTGAGGGAAACACAGTATCTTATATAATAATAAGTTGCCTGTAAAGGAGTTCTGCGCTCAGTTTTGTTTTCTGCCTGCCCACAGAGTCTAATCCTAGAAACCCCTGCCTATTTCCCCCCTTCCCAGCCAATCTGTTTGAAGAAATCGAATTCTGGGTTTTACAATAAACACTACCAGTGCCATTTATTTTTGTTTCTGACGGGTAAAATTCTGAACACCTGAGGTAGTGGGCAAGGTGTGACAGAAATAAAGTGGTCCCTTTTGCCCCTCCGGCCCTGGCTCATCTCAGCCACGTTTTTGGGCTGGGGCTCTAAGCCTCTCCATGAGGGGACGTATCATTGTAACTAAATAGAATCATAAGAGTAGGAAGGGACCTCCAGGGTCATCTAGTCCAACCCCCTGCACGCTGCAGAGAGTAAAAATAAAAATCACCCAGAGGTGGGTGGGCATTTGAAAGGTGTGCAAAGGCCCTTCCAGCCTTGGGGAAACAAAACTGGCATCTCCCAGCAGGTTCTGTCCCAGAAGGCGGTTCTGGAAGCCCAGACCAGGCCCCCTCCACCTTGCACAAGACGACAAAAGGTAGCTGAGCTGAGGCCACCTGATCCAGAATCCCCTTTCCAACTGCAGTCATTCAGATCACAGAATCATAGAGTTGGAAGGGACTTCCAGGGTCATCTAGTCCAACCTCCTGCACGCTGCAGGGGGTATAAATAAAAATCACCCAGAGGTGGGTGGCTGTTCCAAGGGGGTGCAAAGGTCCTTCCAGCATCCGGAAAACAAAACTGGCACCCCCCCCCCAGCAGATTCTGACCCAGAAGGCGGTTCGGGAAGCCCAAACCAGGCCCCCTCCACCTTGCACAAGAAGACAAAAGGTGGTCCAGCTGGATCTGACCATGAGGCCACCTGATTCAGAATCCCCATCCCAACTGCAGCCATTCAGATCGTAGAGTTGGAAGGGACCTCCAGGGTCATCTAGACCAACCCCCTGCACAATGCAGGGAACTCACAAACACCTCCCCCTAAATTCACAGGATCTTCATTTCTGTCAGTTGGCCATCTAGCCTCTGTTGAAAAACCTCCAAGGAAGGAGAGCCCAACCTCATAGAATCACAGGGTTGGAAGGGACCTCCAAGGTCATCAATACCAACCCCAGTGGTTCAGGGAAGCCCCCCCCCCCCGCAATAGTCTCACCACCCCACTCCACAGCTGACTGCTCCCAGAATGTTTCAATCAGAAAACCCCATGGGGGCCCTGCCTATTAGCCACCCACAGAGCCTGAGCTATCTCCTTCAACGCCTCCGGCCCTCTTTTTAGTCTCCTGAAGTCAGAGGCCATGACTGCATCTCGTGGCAGGGAGTTCCACAAGTCAGGAATGCCTTGACGAAGGGGAGCAATCCTCGGGACAGGCTGCAGCGAGCCCCACCCCCCATCGCTTCTCCAGACTGGCTCCGAGTTCTCGTGCTTCCAGGCAGGGGAGGGGGGTTCTTATTTTTCATAAGCTTGTATAAAACTCCATCTCCCCCCACCCCACTCGTTTCCCTCCTAAACAGAATCCTTCGCCCTCTCCCCCCAAGGCAGGAGCAACACCAGCCCTCCCTCCCAGCAGAGGAGAGACCTCCTGCCCGGAATCCATACTGGGGGGGGGGGGGACACCATTTAGGGGCGCTCCCCTCGCTTCCTATGAACCCCCCCACGTTTGCCAGGCCCCCGCTGCTGCCCCAGAGCGCTTCCAACCGCGCCCGCTAAAGGGAAGGGAGTCCCCAGAGAGCTTCTGCACACTGCTCCCAATGCAAATTCTGCGCTCCCCTTCACACACACGAGAGAGCTTTTGGCCCCGGAAGGAGGGACTCACCACAGCCCCCCACCAGCAGCAAGAGAAGGGCGACGCTCCCCAAAGGGGGCAGGAGGCGCCCCCAAAGCCAGGTCATCCCCGCACCCCCAAACGCGCTCCTGCGCCCGCCGGGCTTGCAACGCACTTTCCCTGGACGCGGCTGGGAGGAACGCGCGGGCCGAGAGCCCGGATTGGCCGAGGGGGAATTTCCCTCCAATCAGAAAGAGGATCCCAGGAAAGGTCAGGAGTCGCCGGTGCAAAGATTATTGCTGACGGGAAGGCAAGAGAAGCCTTTGCAAAACTCCGTCCCGGCCCAGGTTGCCTGGTGGCCAGAGGGCGGGCAGGAGGGGCGGGAGGGCAGGACCCCCCTTGGCCAGCGGGGCGGGCGCTGGTTGGGTTCGTGCATTAGGAGAGGTTGCCCAAAGTCCTCCCATCCCCTGGAGAAGCTTTTTCTTTCGTTGCTTTTCGAGCATTGATTTCCTAGGATCTTCCCCTCCCCCTCTGAGCAGCTGAGCTTCCTTTCTGGGGCTCTTTCTAGACCGACCTGCTTCGGTTAAGTTACCGCCACCCCTGCAGTGTAGTAGGGCACCTGCTGAAAACCAGGATTTGGAGCTGATGCCAAAGACTTGGGGGCTTCCTGATCCACCCTTGAACTTTCAGACTGTAGTAAGCCTGTGGGGGATAAAAGGCAGGAGTAGAGTTTCCTCTACTAGGCTGGCTGCTGGGGGTGGGGGGAACCGACCACATCAGGGTATAATATAGTGGGTTCAACGTACGGAAGAAGCAAGGTGGTAGTGAAGCGTTTATTGATTACAGCATCTTGAGGCATGCACATAAGAAGACTAGAACGAAATAGGAGTCGATTGCACCTTTAAGCCCAACTTAGCTTTATTCAGAATGTATGCTTTCGTGTGCACGCAGGCTTCTTCAGACGAGGAATGAGGTACAGGAAGCAGAGCCACACAGAGCTGGTGGGGTTTGGAATGCCAAGGGGTACAAAGTTAAAAGCCAAGAGCAGAATAGTAAAATTAACAAATTCAGAACACTTTTGATCTGGGTTGCATGAGCGTGGGAAACCATCAAACAGTAACATGACAGAATGTGAGAATGCCTGTTAATTATTCTGTTGCTAATAAACCTGGGTCAAAAAGAAGGCATGTCTTTCCCAGAAGTTTTTCCTGTCCAACTAATTTACCTTTAAGCATGCAACATAAATATATACATCATTCTAGTTTGCCATTAGGAAAAATACATTAAAATATAGTGGAAGATGGGTTTAGTATATGTAATTAAATAAACAGCCAATATCCCTTGCTTGAGTATGTCAATACAAAAGCGTTATTCTGATACACTATCCTAAAAGAGAAATACATTGGAATACTGTGGATATATCGCCATACTTGATGAAAGTGGGTTTAGCATCTATAATGAGATAAAAAAAACAAAACAACATCTCTGTTCAGTCCTGGGGAGGTGTTTGTCCCAAGTTTCATAATAGTTTGTAATTCAGCAATTCCCCTCTCCATTCTAACTTAGTTTTATTCAGAACGTAAGCTTTCGTGTGCATGCACACGAAAGCTTACGTTCTGACCACCCAATGAGAAGGGAGCCCTCCCTGGAGAAGATCCTGATGCTGGGAAAGACAGAAGGCAAAAGAAGAAGGGGACGGCAAAAGATGAGATGGCTGGACAGCGTTACTGATGTAACAAACACGAATTTGAACAGACTTCGGAGGATGGTGGAAGACAGGAGAGCCTGGCGTGACTTTGTCCATGGGGTCTCAAAGAGTCGGACTCTGTGCGACTGAAAAAAACGAGAGGGGAAGTTGTGCTGAGGCGGGAGCGCCCTCTGGTGCCCACAGTGGCCCAAGGTGTTTCTGCTCTCTGGGCTGATTTCCCTGAAAAGTCAAGTCAGCGTCGAGCTGTTTTCCAAAAAAAGCAACCTGTCCCAAGGCTGGCTTGGGTGACTGGAAACCCCCCTCCGGAGTCTGCAGCCAGGAAGGTCCTGCCCTCCTTCTTTAGCCGCTGCATGGCAATGTTACAATATAGCGGGCCACATACATAACAAATGCACATTTGGAAAGCTCCCGGTAGCTCTCCTCCTCTATGAGAAATTCCCAATCGCTCTCCAAAAGGGAGGCTGCTAACTTCAGCAGATTCAGTTAGCCTTCCAGTGTCGTAGAAGCAACGAAGTGACATTTAAAAAAATTTAAAAAACTGAACCCACGCTGGGAGGCAATGCAGTTAGAGCAAGGAGAACTGGATTCGAATTCTGCTATTGTATTTTAACTTTGTGCCACTTTGCATTCTAAACCCCACCACCCTGTACCTCATTCCTTGTCTGAAGATGTGTGCATGCACATGAAAGCTGACATTCTGTATAAAACTTGCAAGGTGCAACTGGACTCTTGCTTTGTTCTACTGCTTCAGACCAACACGGCTGCCTACCCGGATTCAATTCCATTAGGGTCTTGTTGTTGTTCAGTCGCACAGTCGAGTCCGACTCTTTGCGACCCCATGGTCAAAGTCACGCTAGGCCCTCCTGTCTTCCACCATCCTCCGAAGTCTGCTCAAAGTCATGTTTGTTATATCAGTAAAGCTGTCCAGCCATCTCATCTTTTGCCGTCCCCTTCTTCTTTTGCCTTCTGTCTTTCCCAGCATCAGGGTCTTCTCCAGGGAGTGCCCCCTTCTCATTTGGTGGCCAAAGGATTTGAGCATCAGCTTCAGCATCTGACCTTCCAGGAAACAGTCTGGGCTGATTTCCCTGAGGACTGACTGATTGGATCTTCTTGCAGTCCAAGGGACTCTCAAGAGTCCTTTCCAGCACCACAGCTCAAAAGCATCTATTCTTCTGCACTCGGCCTTCCTTATGGTCCAGCTCTCACAGCCACACATTACTACTGGGAATACCATCACTTTGACTATATGGACTTTTGTTGGCAGGGTGATGTCTCTCATTGTTGACTTCTGTTTTGAAAAGTCAGCCTTGGGGTGGATTGATCAACCAGGAGAGGCAAAAGAAAATCTAATCTTTTAGTTCCTTGCTGTTTTAGCCCCTCCCCACCTCGCAGAACAAGGGCTTTCTTTCTCGATAAGGCAGCCCTCCCTGGAAGCTGTGTTTGCAAAAGAAAAAAAGAGATCCCTTAACTTCCTGGGCCGGTCTTTCTCAGCCTCGTGAGGTGGTTTTGATACGAAAATGGAGAGGGAGGGCATCAAGTTCAGAAAGATGGGATAAAAACCAGATAGAGTCTCAGGTCCTACTGATTACAATGTGCCCACCACCCTTATTTGAGGGATTACTTGGGAGTCAGTGTGGTGTGAACAGAATCCTGCATTTGCAACAGGGTGGCCTGGATTCAAGATTGCTGGTGGGCATCCTCATAATTTCTCAACACTTTGCCAGGTATCACTCTCACAATCCCTGCTCTGGGCTGTTATTTTGCTATCCTCACATGATGGCTGGAGATCTCCTGGGATTATAACTGTTCTCCAGGCTACAGAGATCAGTTATAAACATCAGGACTTCAGGAGAGCCCTGCTGGATCAGACCAATGGTCCATCTAATCCAGCATCCTGTCTCACCCAGTGGGCAACCAGTTCTTCTGGAGGGCCAACAACAGGGCATAGAAGCCTGATGTTGCCTCCTGGCTCCAGGATTCTGAGGTTTAGTGCCTTTGAATGTGGAGGCTCCCTTCAGTCACGATGGCTAGTAGCCATTGATAAACCCCGAATATCTGATCTCCTTTTAAAGCTGTTTATTCCTGTGGCCATCGCTACATCTTCTGGCAGTGAATTCCACCTTGGAATCACTCTCTGCATAAAGTAGTATTTCCTTTTGTTCATCCTGAACCTACTGCCCATCAGCGGCATTGGATGCCCTCGAGTTCTAGTATTTTGGGAGAGGAAGAAAAATGTCTCTTTGTCCACTCTCTTCCACGCCATGCGTAATTTGATAAACCTCTATCATGTCCCCTCTAGTAATCTCTTTTCTGAAAGTCCCAGAATTAGCTTTTCCTTCAAGGGAAGGTGCTCCAGCCCCCTAATCATCTTGGTTGTCCTCTTCGGTGCATTTTCTAGCTCTGGAGAAAATGGCTGATTTGGAAGGAAGACTCTACGGCATTGTACCCCACTTTGCGAACCACCAGTCCCTCAGACTGGAGGGTTGCACCCCCAACCTCACCACTACCGCCCTCCTTTTGTCTTATCATTATAATTTTAACTGCATTTTTTAACTTGTTAAATATGTTCACCATCTTGGGGACCCGGCTTGTGTGTGGGAGCGGGAAAGGTGGTATTAAAATGTTTTAATAATATATCAGGTTCATTGAGGAGCCTTCTCAGTCCAAGCCCCTATCTGGTGGAACAAGCTCCCACTAGAGATCCGGGCCTTGTGGAATTTATCAAAGTTTTGCAGGGCCTTTAAGACAGAGATCTTCCACCAGGCTTTTAACTGATCTGGCAGGCATTCTCGTTACCTGCTGGCCTACCCAATATTTTCTACCATTACTGTGACTGTGCTATGTCGCCAGATATTGGCCTGTACGTTGCTGTGCGGACATGCCTTCTTATGCCTGTTTGTTGATAGGTTGTACTGCTCTCAGATTTTTATGCTGTATGCTTTTATGATGTTTTATATTTTAATCTGTATGTTAAACATCTGCTGTAAACCGCCCTGAGCCCACTTGCAGGATACAGTGGGATATAAATCTAAAAATTAAATTTCCTGCATTGAGCAGGGGGTTGGACTGGATGGCCCCTTCCAACTCTGTGATTTTAGGATTCTATTCTGATTCTTTAAAGTGTGTGAGGTGAAGTGGATTCGTTTCATATAGTGTCTACTTTGACACAAGCTCAGGATTCCTGTTTATTTATGCATGTGAGGAAGGTAGTTATAGATAGATAGATAAATTTATTGTCATTGTTCTCAACAAAAAGAGAGCAACGAAATGAGGTGCTCTTCCACAAAACATACCAACACATCAAACACACATATTCATATTCATACCATTTAAATACATCTAAAACCATTTAAACCATTAAAACCATTTAAATACATCTAAAACAGATAAACATTCATAAAACCATTAAAACCATTTAAATATATCTAAAACAGATAATCCTTCATAACCCTGCATTTAGCCTAACCACAGCACTTGGATAGAAACTGTCCTTAAATCTGTTTGTCCTAGCCTTCAACACTCTATATCGTCTACCTGACGGTAAGATCTCAAATAGCAAATGGCCCAGATGTGAAGGGTCCCTTAGGATCATTTGTATCTTCCTTTTACATGCCATATTATACAGATCCACCAATGAGGGGAGAGAACATCCACAAATCTTTTGTGCTCTTCTCGTCACTCTTTGGAGCACCCTTCTCTCTGCTTCCGTGCAGCTCCCAAACCACACGCAGAGGCAATAAGATAAAATGCTCTCAATGGAACTACGATAAAAGGGGAGAGGGTTGGACTAGATGACCCTTGAGGTACCATCCAGCTCTATGTTTCATTCAATTATTTTATAATTTTAAATGTATTTTCAATTGATTTTTTAAAAAATGTCACCACCATGAGGACCCTGAGTGGGTAGAAAGGTGGCATAGAAATGTTTTAAATAAAAAAAAACCAAATAGATTTATTGGGTTGGAACATGTGACTTCCTTCCCACTCCAGCCTGCTAGCTGGCGTAGTTACTAGAAAGGGTCACCATTTTTATTTTTTCAGCAGCTTTTAATATAAAAACTGTAACTAGCTTGAAGAATATCAGTGTATTTTTTATCTGGGAACAGCAGCCAAACGCTGCCTGTTGAATTAAAGCAGTCCATACTGGACTCCCTGCCTGGTCCAGGCCTTTCTCTTTTCCCTCCAAAACCCAACTGCCATTTTTGTCCGTTGATGGTTAAACTGCCTCAGATTCCACCCCCCCCCCTTAGAGTTCTGTTTGCCTTTGGAATTTGATTGGTCAGCTCTGAACAGGGAGAGAGCAGAGGGCGGAACTTTCTCATGTCACACAAGGGATTGCCAACAGGCCTGGAGGCTCACCAGGATGTCATTTATCTCCAATATTTTCAGCTGCCCCTTTCCATACTTTCAGCCCGTTGAAGGGACAGGAACATAAGAGAAGCCATGTTGGATCAGGCCAATGACTCATCCAGTCCAACACTCTGTGTCACATAGTGGCCAAAAACAAAAAAAACCCAGATGCCATCATGAGGTCCATCAGTAGGACCTGGACACTAGAGGCTCTGCCACTGTTGTCCCTCCCCCTAAGCACCAAGAATACAGAGCATCAGTGCCCCAGACAGAGAGTTCCAGAAATATGGCTAATAGCCACTGATGGACCTTTGCTCCAGATGTTTATCCAAACCCCTCTTGAAGCTGGCTATGCTGGCAGCCGCCGCCACCTCCTGTGGCAGTGAATTCCACTCTTCTCCAGGCCTGTTGGGATCTCTACACCTTATAGGGTGTTTGTAATGACCAAGAAGTTTGTAATGACCAAGAAGTTTGCATTTCACTATATCTTGTTAGTTTGATTGTTGTGTTTCATGCGTTTTAGGTCATGATTTTTTTTTTATAGCCCCCTCGCCTTTAAACTGCTCTGAACCCTTTTTGATGGATGGGGAAGACAGAATAAACCAACTCACCCTTCCCCCTAAAGTTCTTATAATCTGTTTACTGACTAGAAAGTTTTCCATCAGACTTGTAACCCACCCTGAGTTCCAGGCAAGCTAGAAATGAAATAACAGTAACAATCCTTCAATGTGAAACTCTTTTTAAAAGGCATTGGAAGGAAATTATTTCTGGATGCCCTTGGAGACTACAAATCCTAAATATATTAAGGAATGTATGCCTATCGCAACCTTCTGTAGTATCAGGGAAGGAAAAACCAAAGACAGGCATGGGGTGGGGGATCCACCTATTTCTCTTTATTTCAACAAAATGGGATATTTACAGAGGGAGAAAATTCACATCTACACCAGGGGTGGCCAAACTGTGGCTCTTTCACATTTTGTGTGACTCTCAAAGTCCCCACTCAGTAGACCAGTTTAGAGAGACATTTAAAGTTTAAACTGCTTACTTTCCACCTCCACCTCCCTCCATCTATTTGCCTTCCTTCCTTCCATCTCTTAAACATCTGACATTCATGTCTTGAAGCTCTCAAACATCTGATGTTTATTCTATGTGCCTCTTATGTTAGGCAAGTTTGGCCACCCCTGATCTACACTGTCCATGGCAATATGCAGATAATGCTCTAGTCAGGGAAGGAAGAAATCAATGACAGTGTGAAGACTTGTGAAAACTGGAGCCCGGATTCTGGTCTTGGCTGGACCCAGAGGCGGCTCCTGGGAGACGATGGCTCCGTTGCCCCCACTAGGCTCTGGGTGCAAAATCTGCTCTTCTTGGTAGCACCCCCTCCTTCCAGCTGCCAGTCTTCTCCTTAGACCCTCGGCGTAGAGTTTCTCACCTCACTAAACTGTTACTTATGCAGACATGTGAAGTTGCTAAGATTTTGCGCATTAGCTATCAAATAACAGGAACTGCACCCTAAAAGTTCTTAAATTTGAATTTTTACAAATGTATTTTACATCAGACTGAATTCATGGGGAGGGACGGTAGCTCAGTGGTAGAGCATCTGCTTGGGAAGCAGAAGGTCCCAGGTTCAATCCCCGGCATCTCCAACTAAAAAGGGTTCAGGCAAATAGGTGTGAAAAACCTCAGCTTGAGACCCTGGAGAGCCGCTGCCAGTCTGAGTAGACAATACTGACTTTGATGGACCGAGAGTGATTCAGTAGAAGGCAGCTCCATGTGTATGTTGGTCAATAGACCATAATAAATAACTGACTTATGCAGACATTACGATCTGCAGTTTCTGCTGATAACACATCCAGCACGAATGCTAAGATTCTTGTGAACCTTCTATGGCATCACAGCAGCTCAATCAAAAGCTTTTCGGAAGTAGCCCAAACTCTGACCCATTTGATTTCAAGTAGATACTGCAAGTGATGCCCATGTATTCCTTTAAAGCCAGAAAGAGGCAGTGCACTAGAGGAAGGAATGTAGCAACCCCTAAGCCTCAAACAGCATCAAAATCACAACGGATGATATGCCACATTAGGCACAGTCGATACATGAATTTATCTTTTTTAAACGATGAGCATTTTGGTTGCAAATGTTTCAATTCATTCCTCATTAATATAATGGCTCAAATATCACAGCAAAATCCATTAGGAAAAAAAATCCCTCAAAATCCAAACAATCGAGATGGAAATCAGAATCGCTGCCAGAGAGAAGCTAGAAGCAGCAGAAGTTGTGTGGGATAGTAGATCCCCAGGATCTCTTGAGTAGATCCTCTTCTTATGCAGGTACAGAAACTAAAAAAAAGGAAACAAAATGAGAGTCGTAACTGAAGTCACCATGAACTCTCAACATGCATCAAAAGCAGAGAAAGGGGTGGGGGTGGGGGACACAAAGATAATCAAAGCTAGTGTTTTGGCTAAGGTGGGGGCTACCTCAACCATACCCCCCATACAAATCAGGCAACAAGCAGATAGCAGAGTGCCCTGCTGAGGGACCCACACACAGTGCAAAGGCCTCCAGTTGGTCACTCAAGCAAGTGAGTCAAGCCACAGACTTAGAAGGAAGAGAGGAAATAACTGGGGCTCTAACCCCAGTGCAAAAATCCCTTCTCCAAGAGGGCTGTCAAGAAGACCCTGAGCCAAGTCAGAGAGGAAAGAGACCCTCCACAAGGTGGAAGTTCAGAGCACTAAAAAAATCTATCTGAAAAAAGGGCAGAAATCTTTCTGGTGGAGAAATGACTCTTCAGCCCCACACCCGGTAACAAAAGGCATAATTTTGCACTCTGCTGATGTTCAGAGGCTAACCCAGAGGGTTGTACAAGAAGTGTCTAAAAACTAGTTTGCAGATGTGGAAAATTAGGAAGAAGCAGACTCCACTGGATTGCAAATAGCTGCCAGCATGTGAATCAGCCAGCTGTTCCTGAGAGCATGTAAAATATCAGTTAGGGTAATAGGAGCTAGAAGATTTGGGAACTGGAAAATCCTGGGCTGGGCACAGATGGCCAATTTGGGCTGACACGGGAACAGTAGGAAATCACTGAAGCACTTCCGGGGTGCCCTTCGCAAGGGAAGTGTTGCAATTGCCCTTGAGTGGCATGACCGCTCCTCTGGGGCATGCACAGCTGCCAGCTAAAGCTGCCCATCTGTACCCAACAGCAGGTCTTTCCCCAGACACCCAGCTCCTCTTTCCACATGTTCCCAACTCTTGGCCTCCCTGCCTGCCTGACACAATTCTTCCTCTTACTTGGGCCTCTGAGATCTTCCTCCTGGAGGTCACTTGGCATTTCCTGGAGAGGCAGGAGAGAGAAATCTCAAACGCTTTTAACTCCTGTATCTTCTTCGTGGTCTCTGTGCAGTCACACATATGGGTAATCCGCCAGGATCGAGCCCAATCTCAGAGAATTCAAAGCAATCTTGAAGCGTTAATTTTAGCGCGCCTTCCCATTGTCCCGGGGAGGAGGCATCGCCTGCGCATGCCTGGACAAAGGGGAGGTGCCTAACCCACTCAGTTTCTTCTTTACCACCGTCCGGAACACACCTACCTCATTGAGTCTCCTGTTTTCTTCATTGCAATCCGATCCTTCACGTCTTCATTTCTTCGCGTTTTCATTCTTCGCTTCACTCCTCTACTGGTATCATTAAAAAAAAAAAAAGCTTTACTATCTTCTCAAACTTTTTTCCGTCCCGCTCCCCCCCTCCCCCCCCTCCGGGCGGATGGAAGGGAAGGACAAAATTACCTTCAAACGGTGTGTCCGCTGCGCCACTAAAATTCCATCAACAGACAGCCACTCTTTATGCCTCTTTTGCCTCGGCGAAGCACACCGTATTGATACCTGCGTGCACTGTAGCCATTTTGGCAAACAAGCCTGAAAAAATCACGCCACAAGACTCAGAAGCCATCTGCTTGAGTCATCTCTGCGCCCTGCTATGTCTCACGCCTCGGCTCCTCAGACTTTGCCACCATCCCTAGCTTCAAAGGGAATGGCGCCGCCGGCAGCTTCCGTGGCCTTGGTTCCCAGTAAGCCTAAGTCCGGAAAACACTCCAAGAAGTCGGACGATTCCAGGAAGCGTCACCGCTCGGAATCGGCTTCAAAGGACTCTACGAACCCCAAAACTCCTAAGAAACCAAAGACAAGCCATAAGCCACCCGACCCAACTTCTTTGGCAAGACCTTCCACTTCGCACCCGACGGCCAGTTCCGGCGCCTCGGTTCCGACAACACCGGCCTCAAAATCAACCTCGACGCCCGCCATTACACCTCTCGAGATCGTTCGCATCCACTCTCGGTCGCCTTCGATCCATGAATCTTTACCTGAGCAGATACTGAACACTGAGTCCCCGGACTCGACCAGAAGCCAGCGCCTCAACATCCTGGATGCACGCTCCTTCCGAGAGGTCATTACCTCCACAGACACCACGCCGGGAACATTCATACTATGAAGATCGCCCTCGGTACCCAGAGGCCCCTGCTCACTATACCACGAAGCTTAGACAGTCTTCTCCAGCTAGATCGACCTCGATCGGCCCCACCAAACCACGGACACAGCCCTCGCTACCAGAACTGACTACCAAACCTCTGGACTTAGACACCCACGAAGAATCCGAGGCAGAGCACTCTGACTCCTCCCATTCCTCAACCTCAGGTCTCCACTCACCAGCATCTGACATCACAAAACAGACTGACCTATCTCCATCAGAGGGAACAAAATCCTACTTGGATCTCTTATCCAACATGGTGAACTCACTCAATGTTAAACTAACCACTGATGCACCTAGAGTCTCAGATGTAGTCTATGACCTCGTACATGCTGACTTACCTGTAGGCTCCTCCTTCCCGATGCTTCCAGTCCACCTCGAAACCCTGAAAGAGGCTTAGGACAAACCAGCATCAGTGCCACCGACTTCGAAACGGGTCGAATCACTCTACAAGGTTCATGCCCCTGAGTCCAAATTTCTCTTAAACCACCCTGCACTGAACTCCATGATAGTGCACTCCTCATCTAAATCTAAACAGACAAGACACCCTGTGCCTCCGGAGGGAAGGCAAAAAACTTGATACGATTGGGAGAAAAATCTACTCTCTTACCACCGCCACTACGAAAATTCACAACTACATGGCGTTCTTCTCTGCGTACGCCTTTAACCTAACCACATATCTAAACACCCTGGTTCCCTCTCTGCCTGAAGCAACATAAAAACAAGCCTCTCATGCCCTTCAAGAGCTCAGCAAACAACAAATTAATACGGCATGCCATGCAGCCCAATGCTCCTCCAGAACCCTTGCATCCGCAATAGCCTTGCGCTGACATGCATGGCTTAGGTCTTCATCACTGCAGCCAGACATAAAGTTTAAGATAGAGGACTTACCCTTTGACCGGCTGGGCCTATTCAATGCCACCACAGACGACATTCTAACTAATGCTGACGACAGCAGAAAGAGAGCTAAGAGATTGGGTGTTACCCAACCACAATCTCAATCCACACTACAGAGGAACTGGAGGCCGAACTACTACAAACCCGCTAGATCTCCACGACAGGCCGAACCCTGGAGATGCAAGCCCCCCAGCCCAAACAACCTTTCCAGCAGAGAGCACGTCCTCAAACTTCAAAGAAGACCACACCAACTACAAAGCAGTCTCTTTGACTCCCTTACCTCCCGTGGACGTCCAGAGCACTATCCAGACATGAGACTACAACCGTTTTACCCCATGTGGGAGTCCATAACATCAGACTCATGGGTTCTGGCGATCATCCACAGGGGCTACTCCATAGAGTTCAACTCAACCCCAAAACGTCACAGGTTCTTAACTACCCCAGCATCCGCACCTCTACAATTGGAAATTGTGACCTTGCTGGACAAGGGAGCTATAGAACCAGTTCCACCACAGTACCATCATACGGGGTTCTACTCCCGCTACTTTCTGGTGCCAAAAAGAGACGGGGGATTGCCCCCCATATTGGATCTCCGGAAGCTCAATCTTCACATCTGCCACAAAAAATTCCGCATGGTCACCCTTCAGTCTATCCTACCACTGATCCCAGAGCAGGCCTGGATGGCATCCATAGATCTGCAAGACACCTATTTTCACATCACCATCAACCACCATCACAGAAGATTCCTCAGATTCGCGATCGGAGATCAACACTTCCAATTCCGCGCTCTCCCCTTTGGTCTCTCAACAGCACCAAGAGTATTTACAAAATGTATGGCTGCGACAACAACAAATATCCATCTACCCCTACATAGACGATTGGCTGGTCGTCGCCCAGACAAAAAGAACAGCTCCAAATGGATGTCTCGACTACCCTTTCCCTCCTAGCTACCCTAGGACTTCAGGTCAATCCAACGAAATCCAAGCTAACTCCTACTCAAACCATACAATTCACAGGAGCGCACCTGTCAACGATTTCCCAGAAGGCTTACCTGCCACCAGACAGAGTGCAACATATCCAGCCCTTGGCCAACAAAATCATAATGCACCGCTCCCAAACAGCTCTCATCTTCCAAAGGATATTAGGCCTAATGGCGGCCACCACCTCAGTACTCTGCTTCGCCAAGCTCCACATGCGCCCTCTGCAATTGTGGTTTGTCCGAACATTCCACCTTCAAAGACAGCACCAAAGCACAGTGCTAACTCTTCCATCTCACATTGTCTCATCCCTGAGATGGTGGACGATAGAACATCATCTTCGGGTGGGAATGCCTTTCGCACAGACACCCCCCTCTGTGATCGTTACCACCGACGCTTCCAAGTGGGGATGGGGAGCCCACTTAGGAACGCTCACAGTCCAGGGACAATGGACGGACTACGAAAGATCCCTCCATATCAATTGCCTGGAACTCCTGGCGGTCCACAGAACTCTGAGATCCTTCCTCCCATCTCTTCGCGGCTGCCATGTCCAAGTCACCTCCGACAATGTGGCCACTGTCTTCTACATCAATCGACAGGGAGGCACTGCATCTACCCGGCTATGCAAAAGAGCCTTAGCACTATGGCACTGGAGCATCAGCCAGGGTATCTTCCTAACAGCAGTACATTTACCAGGGTTCCAGAATGTCCAAGCAGATGCGTTGAGTCGTCATCTAATCAACGACCACGAATGGACCATCAACAGGCGTTACATAGAGCCCATATTCCAGAACTTCGGTACCCCGAAGATAGATGTATTTGCATCCCCAAACAATGCCCAGTGCCCCCGCTTCTACATGCGAGGCCTTCCATCACTACTGTCACCGGGGGATGCTTTCCTCCAAACATGGAAGGGAGCACTCCATTACTTATTTCCTCCAATACCACTCATCACCAGAGTACTACAAAAGATACAGACGGACCACACCAACTGCATCCTGATCACACCCTGGTGGCTGCGTCAACCCTGGTTCACTGCTCTCCTCCTCCTATCCAGCAACACATTCCTACGGCTTCCGCAAGCTCAGGACTTGACAAGAGGGCAAGGTCCTACATCACAACCCAGCACTTCTGAGACTGACAGCCTGGAGAATCAGTTTTTGAACTTCCCTCCAGAAGTCCGCCGTGTCCTGGTAAATGCAAGGAAACCCACTACCAGGAAATCCTACTCTCTTAAATGGAAACGCTTCTCCAAATATGCATGCCAGCATAACTTTAATCTTAGCCTTGCCAGTATCACCCAAATCCTAACATATACTCTGGCCCTCTCCAATGCTGGACTTTCGTACTCCTCCTTGAAGGTCCACTTAGCGGCTATTTCTGCATTTCACCCACATATTGAGGGCTCCACAGTCTTTGCTCACCACGCTACTAAAGCCTTTTTAAAGGGAATCCTCCACCTTCACCCTCCAATCCGGAAAATCCTTCCTACCTGGAGCCTCTCCCTCGTCTTGAGCCAGTTGATGAAACCACCTATGGCATCCATTCCTCTGCATCTTCTCACTTGGAAAACAGCCCTACTGATAGCACTCACCACGGGCAGGAGAGCTAGCGATATCTGCGCCTTTAGAGCAGACCCACCTTATACAGTCTTCCATCACAACAGGGTAGTGTTACGTCCCGACCCTGCATTCCTACCCAAGGTGGTCTCAGCGTTTCATCTAGGGAAACCCTCCACTCTACCTGCCTTTTTCCAACACCCTGCGGATGCAGGTCAACGGGCTCTACACAACCTAGATGTGCGAAGGGCCCTTGCCTTTTACATTGAAAGGACACGACAGTTCCGTGAGGACATGAGTCTCTTCATAACATACGCAACCCACAACCAAGGCAACAAAATCTCAACTCAGAGATTTTCAAAGTGGATTGTGGCTGCCATTACATTATGTTATGAACTGGCGAGACAGCCAATACCAGAATATATACTTGCTCACTCTACTAGAGCCGTTGCAACCTCATCAGCCTTCTGCAAGGGCGTCCCGATGGAGGACATCTGTGCTGCTGCGGTCTGGTCCTCCCCATCCACATTCGCTTTGCACTACGCCTTAGACATTTGTGCTCGGCGTGACTCGTCCTTCGGACAGGCTGTGCTGCGATCCATCTTTGACTGATTCTCCTTGACACTCAACCGTGAGTACAAACATATTCTTCTTGACTTGACTAACCATGCTTCTGGTTACAGATCCAGCACCCACCTCCTGACGGAATAGCTTGCCAATCACCCATATGTGGGACTGCACAGAGACCACGAAGAAGATGGACAGGTTTCTTACCTGTAACTAGTGATCTTCGAGTGGTCATCTGTGCAGTCACACATGCCCACCCATCCTTTCCCGCTGCTGGATACTTATTATCATTAGAATTGGTCCACCTATACGGCGGCGGGAAGAAACTGAGTGGGTTAGGCGCCTCCCCTTCGTCCAGGCATGCGCAGGCAATGCCTCCTCCCCGGGACGATGGGCAGGCGCGCTAAAATTAACGCTTCAAGATTGCTTTGAATTCTCCGAGGTTGGGCTGGATCTTGGCGGATTACCCATATGTGTGACTGCACAGATGACCGCTCGAAGATCACTAGTTACAGGTAAGAAACCTATCCTTCTCATGTCATCTGGCCTTCAGACCAGCTCTCCAGAGGCTCTGCTTGGATCAGGTGAGTCTCTCTGTGACTGTGAAGCCACCTGGTTGTAGACCGACTAAGGCATCTCCTTCAACAGACCCCCACACCCTGCCTCCGTTTTCTGTGTTGCAGGGAACACCCCAGAGAGGAAGGGACACAACTCACTTGATGATGCTTCGTAGCTCTTCTCCTTCTGTTTTTCTGCAGAGAAAGAACCAGGAAATCAGAGCTTGAAGGGGCACCCAGAGGCCATCCATCCACACCTCTGTGCAATGAAGCCGGCCTCTTGGGTTCTGCATTCCCCAACCCCTCCCCTGGCAGAGAACTCCTTCAACCCCCTTTTAACCAATTTCCAAAATGTTCCCCTAGCTGCGCATGGTAAGAGAGAATGGGGATGCCTCTCATCACCGAGGAACAGAGACCGCCCCCCCCCACAAGTATCAGAGTGAGTCGTGAGTAGACGCCCCCCCCACACACACCAGGAAGGAGACCTGGCCCTGGGTAGAGAAGAAGGGAGGGGAGCTGGCACTGAAGAGAAACTGCTCTTTAAAATGAGAAACGCAAGAGGCAACCCAGTGAAATCAGCGGGACTCAATTCATTCCTGGTGCACTTAGGTTCTAGGTGGAAGTCCAAGCCAGGAGATGAGATGACGCCACTTCCCTTCCACCACCCTCAAATGAGAGTGTGCGGAGTCCCCCTGCTTCTAGCACGGGGGGGGGGGTGGACTAGAGGACCTTCAGGCCAGAGGAGAGAGTCTCAGGCAGGGCTGGGGGAGACCAGATGCTCAGCCCCTCCTTCCTCTCCCCTCTGCCTGAGGCCCTCGAGTCGTCCCACTTTTGACATGTCGGATGGGAGATTTTAGTGCTGGTTTATTATCCTGTCTGATCCGTTCAGGATGACATTTCTGAGAAGCTGTCTGGGCAGGGGTGGCGCTGGGGGGTTTTGTCACCCCAGGCTGCTGCCCCCCCCTCCATCGGGGGGGTCTTTAAATAGAGGGGGAAGTGGGGCTACTTCTGCCGCCCGCCTCCCTGCTAGGCAGAGAAGCAGCAGAAGCAGCGGATCTGCCTCCCCCTCCCATTGAAAGACCCCCGCCGATCCGCTGGCATTTAAATGGCGGGAAGGGGGTCGCTGCAGCGCTGTCTCTTTCGTCTGCCCAATCCCAGGTGGGCGAAAGAGGCAGCATAGCGCCTCTGCATCGCTCTGAGGCTGCCTTTCCTCACAGGGGAGTGGGGCGAAACTATAGGAGACCCTGGAAATCTTACAGTCATGTCCTGAACCTTGTTGGTCTCCTGTGAACATATTGTAAAGACTGGGTTCCAGTGATAAATAAGCCTCCAAACTGAAGGAAGACGGATGAAACGTCTTGGTATCGAGAACAGATGTCTTTGGAAGGGCTTCTTTTAGTTCCATGAACTAAATACTGGACTGCTGTCGCTCTTTGTGATTGGAAAGGCTGCTTTTGAACTGTCTTCTGTTTATGTCTTTTTGCCACACACTTTCTATTTGAAGTTCTATGCGCAAGTTTTGTCAGAACATCATGACCTTTACATTACACAGGTTCTTTAAAATTTATGGCGTCTCTGAGCGGTTTTTTTTATTTACACATTTCCTCACAGGGGAGGCAGCCTCGGAGCGGAGCCGAGCCGCCTCTTTCATCCGCCCGGGTCTCGGGCGGGCAGAAGAGGCAGCGAGGCACTGAGTGGTGTGTTGGGAGGGGGCTCCTAGCGAAGCGCCCTAGGCAGCCACCTACATGGCCTACTCCCGCATGCCGGCCATGTGTCTGGGGGTCCTTCCTTGAGAGAGAAAGGCCAGCTGGAAGTACTTTAAAATGAACTAACAAATAAATACTCCCCAGTCCCCGGTGCCGAGTGGGACACGACAGCCTGCTGGAGCCCCTGGACTTGGCCTGGGAGGAACCAGGTGAGAGACTGGGAGAGAGTCTAGGAAGTCCAAAATGCCATTACGTGGGGGAAGGGTTGTGAGCGCCACCAGATATGGGAGCAACATCTGCCCCTGCCAGAGGCCCTGGGCCACCCCCACAGCCCTCAAGGGAGATCCACCACAAGAATCACACACAACGCCCAGCCAAGTCTCCTGTTGGTTACTTACTCATGTAGAAGATGACTAGGATGGCAACAGCCAAGGCGCCACCCAGGAGGCCTAGAATGAGCCCCAAACTGGGTGCTGAGGATGAAAAGGAGGAAAGAAAAATCATCACTATTCAGCCTGGCAGGAGCCATCCAAGGAATGTCTCAAGGCGGAATTTCCCAGACAAAGTGTCAGGTTGCAGGAGGCGGCAGGAGCTGCACTGAGGACCTTCCCCCTGCCACCTCCCCACAGGGTTCCTGCCTCCCCCACCCTCCCGGCCCCAGAGCCACCCTGGACATTCCTCCCCCTCAGCCCCAGCCTCTTTAGCACAGGGATGCAAGGAAAGACAGGTTGCTTACCTGTAACTGTAGATCTTCGAGTGGTCATCTGTGCATTCACACTTATGGGATAGAGCGCCTGCGCCGATCCCCGAATTGGTACCTAAAAAGCCCGGGATTTTTTCGCGCTCGGCACCAACGGGCATGCGTAGGCGTCCCAATGCGCATGCTCGCCGGCGCCAGCGCAAGGATCCCGCCAGTTCCTTCCTGACCGCTGGAAGCCCCTACTGGAGGGAGACCGTCAGCAGTGGGGAAGGAGGGCGGGTAGTGTGAATGCACAGATGACCACTCAAAGATCTACAGTTACAGGTAAGCAACCTGTCTATCTTCTTCGTGGTCTCTGTGCATCACACTTATGGGAGATTAGCAAGCAAGACTGCGTCAGGGCCGGGGGCCTTTTTTGGCTTAAGTTGCGAGATCAGGTTGCGATCCAAATCAGAGAGGCTCTTACTTATGCATAGCCCACAGCTATTTTATGTTATTTAACTTTTGCTGGCCTTTTTTTTAAAGTTTTTATTCTATTTTTATAGCAAGCAAGACATACCTGGAGGCGGGAAGACGGTCAACCCGAAGAAACAGCTTGCGACACCACAGCTCCCAAACGAGTCCTCTGCTGAGCATGCACATCCAGCACGTAGTGCTTCATAAAGGCATGTGGAGAGGACCAAGTGGCAGCCTTGCAAACGTCCACCAGGGAAGTGCCTTTCAGAAACGCCACTGACGTCGCCATCGCTCTTGTAGAGTGTCCACGAATAGGCCCAGGCAACGGCTTCTTTGCCAACAAATAACACAGTTCAATAGTCTCAGTGAGCCATTTTGACAGCCGTTGAGATGAAATTCTGGAACCTAACTTAGGAGCAGCGTATGAAACAAAAAGACGCTGATCCTTGCAAAAACTCTTGGAACGACTTAAGTAAAATAACAAAGCACGCTTAACATCAAGGGTGTGCAACCTATGTTCCTCCTCTGAGGAAGCATTAGGGTAAAAGGTAGGCAGCCAAACTTCCAAATTAAGGTGGAACTGAGAAACCACCTTGGGGAGAAAAGAAATATCAGGAGTTAGGAAAACCCCCGACTTTAGGATTTGTAGAATCTTTCGGGCTCAAGTGCCGTGTTTCGGGCTCAAGTTTTTCTTCCAGATGTTTCGTTCTCAGCTGTGGAGAACATCCTCAGTGGCGTTGCAGCCGGAGCAGGCGCTCTGACCTTCTTGGCTGCTGTGCATTGAGTGAGGCCAGGATGCACAGCAGCCAAGAAGGTCAGAGCGCCTGCTCTGGCTGCAACGCCACTGAGGATGTTCTCCGCAGCTGAGAACGAAACGTCTGGAAGAAAAACTTTCTCCAGTAGAACACGGCACTTGAGCCCGAAAGATTCTACAAACCCTAATGATGATGCCAGCCGTGAAAACCTGAAATCTTTGATAAAACCCCCGACTCCCGAAAAACCAAATATGGATAGTCACAGCGCATAGCCGTGAGCTCTCCTGCACGGCATGCAGTTGTAATGCCCACCAAAAACGCAGTTTTCCATGATGGCAGCTGCAAGGAACACTTGGCCATCGGCTCAAAGGGACGCCTAGTCAGCATGTCCAGCACCAAAGTCAAATCCCACAACTGTGGAGGTGATCTTGAAGGGGGATGCAGTCTGAGCAAACCCTTCAGGAGGGTCTTAGAATGAGGGTGCGCAAAAACAGAATGCCCCTCAATAGGGTCGTGAAAAGCAGAAATTGCTGCCAAATAAACTTTGATGGAAGAAAAAACAAGTCCGGCATCCACCAAAGACAACAAAAATTCAAAAATTACCGACAATCCCGCCCTTTGAGGCGGAACTGAAGGGTCAACGAAGAACTGGGGAAATTTCCTCCACTTCCTATCATAGGAAGTGCGAGTAGACAGCTTTCTGCTATTCAAAAAGACGTGCTGAACTCTACTGGAGAACCCGCAGGATCGATGAACCAAGCTGTCAGTTTCAGGTGGGGCACGTTGTGATGGAATACATGCCCCCCCCACCGAGCCGATAGCAGGTCTGGTTCCGCCAGAAACTGGTAGAAGACCCCCTTCGCCAGTTGGAGCAGGATCGGGAACCAGTTCTGACGAGGCCACCACGAAGTCAGCAGGATGCAGCAAGGTCTCTCTCGCGCGATCTTGTTGACCACCCTTGTCAATAGTGGCAGAGGTGGGAACAGGTACAGAAAACGACCCTCCCACGGGAACAGCAGACCGTCGCCCAACAACTCTGGGTCCGACCCCTCCCCTTGAGCAGAACAGAGGACACTTCCTGTTCTCGGCTGTAGCAAAAACATCCACCTGGGGATACCCCCAGAGTTGGAACACCAGTTGAAGGAAGTGCCACTGTATCTCCCACTCGTGCAGAGACGCCGCACCCCTGCTGAGGGAGTCTGCCTGTATATTGAGCACCCCTGGAAGGTGTGTAGCCTTCACAAAGATTCCGTGATCCAGGCACTCCGACCAGAGTTCCAGAGCCAGGGCACAGAGCAGACGGGAAACTGTCCCCCCCTGCCTGCTGATGTAGCAGAGGGCAGTAGTATTGTCTGTCAGAAGAGCAACAGTCTTCCCCGCCGCCCTGGGGCGAAAAGACCGGAGAGCAAAGTGAACCGCCAGCAGTTCTAGGTAATTTATGTGGCAACTGGACAGCGTCCGGGGCCAAGGCCCCCCTACACACAGGCCGTCCATGTGGGCCCCCCACCCCCACAAAGACGCATCTGTGGTAATCGTCACCGTTGGAACGGGCAAGTGGAATGGAGCTCCCTGACAGATGTTGCTCTTTGACTTCCACCAATTCAATGTTTGAAGTGTTGCAGGTGGAATTGCAAACCTCTTTCGAGGTGAGTGCCTCAACAGGCGAAACTGGCGCAAAAACCAAAGCTGCAGACCTCTCATTCTCAGCTTTGCAAAAATTAGCATGCTCGTAGTCGCCGCCATCAGCCCCAGCATCCGCTGCAGCTGTTGCGCTGTACCACACTTTCGATTCTGCAGAAGCCCGACCAGGTGGATAATGTCCATCGCTCTCTGCTGAGGCAGAAATGCACGATGCAGGTTTGTATCCAGCAAAGCCCCTATGAACTGAACTGTCCTTGAAGGAGTGAGATGTGATTTCTCCAGATTGACTTGCAGCCCCAAGGTGCGAAGAAGACGAAGAGTGATGGCAATGTTGGCCGACAGAAGCTCTTTCGACTCCGCCACAAGGAGCCAGTCGTCTATGTATGGAAAGACGACTATCCCTTGAAGCCGGAGATGGGCAGCCACAACGCTCATCATCTTCGTGAGCACCTGAGGTGCAGTGGACAGACCAAACGGAAGGGCCTTGAACTGGAAGTGTTGAGAACCTACTACAAACCGAAGGAAACGTCTGAACACAGGATGAATGCTGACGTGGAAGTAGGCATCCTTGAGGTCCAGCGTTGCCATCCAGTCCCCCTGGTTGATGAGAGGCAGGATCGTCTGCAGAGTGGACATTCTGAACTTCTGGTACAGAATAAACTTGTTCAGATTCCGCAAATCCATGATGGGTCTCAGACCCCCATCCCGTTTGGGAACCAGGAAATAGCGAGAGTAGAAACCTCCCATCCTGGCCTCCACAGGGACCCGTTCTATGGCTTGTTTCTGTAGGAGGTTGCTCACCTCTGCCAGCAGTACCATTGATATGGTGGGTAGGGATAGGGACAAGGCGGCCACTGACGTTGCTCCCATGGTGGAATCGGTAGAAAGCGACGAGCCACCACAGCAGGTTCCAGCTCTCTCCGACCACGCCCCTAGTCAATCGGTACCGAAGGCTCTGTAGGCGCCAGCACCTCCACCTCCGAGACCGAATTGCTGTCACTACGCCGACTCGACCCCGATGAGCGGGAGCGCTGAGTCAGATCGATCTCATGCTCCGATGCTGAAAGACGGAGCTGCGAAGCACCACCTCTCGACACCGAAGGGCTCTGGTGCGGGGATGCCAGGATCTTCCTCGGCGGGGCAGTCGATGTCGAAGCCGAGGCGCCACGAGAAGGAGGAGGAGTGCGGGACGATCTCTTCTTCCGCTTCTCCTTAGATTTTGCCTTCTTCGACTCGGATGACAGGGTCCCCGAATCATCCTGACCGTCGGGGCCGCTGACTCTCCCATCGGTACCGATGGGCCCGATGCCGTCTGCTGAGGCCAAAGTGCTGACTTGACCAGTGCAGCCGAAAGCCTCGCCGCTCGATTCTTCCGAGTTTGCTTAGAAAAACACAAACAGTGGGAGCAGGAGTCCACTCGATGGCCCTCACCCAAGCAGAGAAGACAGAGGGAATGGCCGTCGGCAGCGGGGGGGGGGGGGCTGATTTTCTTTTCACAAGAGCGGCAGTGCTTGAAAAATCCCCAGCGTGTTTCCATAGACTCCAGATGCACAAAAACCCACACAGTAAAGTCTCTGAGGGGAAAAACTGGGGGAAAAGAGACTAGGCCCCGAAGGGCAAGTGCAACAACAACAAACTTTTTTTTTAAACTAACTATCTAACAACTAACTAACTAACTACACTAAGAAAAACAACAAACGGGCTATACACAACAATTTTAGGAAAAAATCCAAACGCTACTTCACTGACCGGGGACACGAAAGGAGCTTCTCTCGGCGCAGCGGTCAGAAAGGAACTGGCAGGATCCTTGCACTGGCGCCGGCAAGCATGCGCATTGGGACGCCTGCAAATGCCCGTTGGTGCTGAGTGCGCAAAAATCCCGGGCTTTTTAGGTACCGATTCGGGGATCGGTGCAGGCGCTCTATCCCATGAGTGTGATGCACAGAGACCACGAAGATCTGGTTAGCACCCCCAATGGAAGTCTAGGGACCTCCTGGGAGATGCTGTTCAGAACAGTGACCAGGCGGGGGGAGGCTTTTCATGGAGTTCCCCCCCTTTCTCAAACATACTCCTTCCAGACTCTGCCAGCCCCCATCGCCAAAGGCCCAAGCCTCGCCGTCCGCAGTCCCTCACCTGGCTCCTCCCAGGCCAAGTCCAGGGGCTCCGGCAGGCTGTCGTGTCCCACTTGGCACTGGTAGCGGTCCCTCTCCTTGGGGTCCACCTCGATGCTGAGCCAGGTGTGGAAGGTCCCGTCCGAGTTGGGGACGACACCCCCTGAATAGGTCTCCGGCTTCTGGTCCTCCCCGTCCTTCATCCAGGCGACCTCGATCTCCTTCGGGTAGAAGCCGTAGAGTTGGCAGAAGAGGGTCTCCTGGCCATCGTGGCCCTTCTTGCGTGCCACCCTTGCCATTGGGGCCTCTGTGGAAAGGGCAACGTCATCCTGTGTTAATACCCTGCATCTCCCAAGATGACAGATTGGAGACTGGCCTTGAAGGGATTCCATGTGGCCATCCAGTCCCACCCCCAATTTGATGTGTCAAAATTGTGGCATCTTCAAGAGATGCAAAATTCTACAGAAGGGGATTCTCCAGGTTAGACTTGGAAATCATACTGAGGTTCTGAGACTGGCCTCATGAGTCTCTTCAGGGTTTTGGGACGAACAGCCTTCCCTACATTTCAGGGTTTTAAAAAAAATTACCTTTAGGGTCTGACTCAGATTTTTTTGGCATCCTAGACAGGGCTGACTACTTTCATCCCACCCCACCCCCCAAAAAAATCAGAGCAGCAGCAACATCCCCCAGGCGCTCCTTCCTCCCTCACTCTCCACTCCCCTTCTGCTTTCTTCCCTCATTCTCTCACATACACAGAGGGCAGAATCAATGCTCTCTCTAAACCGCATAGTTTTGTGAACAAAAAGTCAGCATGTGGCCATAATAGCTGAGATGAAGGATTTGGTGGGGAACGTTGGAGGACTCTGTGTAAAAACTTGCGACCATCCAAAAATTCATGACTTTTGCAGTGGTTCCTAGAGACAAGGGTGTGAACAATTCTAGCGTGGTGTGCTGTCCCCTTAGAATAATCATTTGAATGCTGGGAAGGCTCCTCTAAAAATCTCGCAGATCCCCCTTTTGCCAGATCCCGTTTTAGGAGAAAACTCCTGTTTTGGAGAGTCAGTGCTCTCACCAACCCCTTTCAAACTCTGAGACTCCCCCCAGGCATTTGCAGCCATTTCTACCCTCCCACAAGTCAGCTCCTTAGCTAGCCAGCAGTGGGGGAGGATTGGCAGGAAAAGGAAAAGGAGGTGATTCTCTGGTAGCTAGGAGTCAGTTTGGTGTAGTGGTTCAGTGTGTGGACTCTTATCTGGGAGAACCGGGTTTGATTCCCCACTCCTCCATTTGCAGCAGCTGGAATGGCCTTGGGTCAGCCATAGCTCTGGCAGAGGTTGTCCTTGAAAGGGCAGCTGCTGTGAGAGCTCTGTCAGCCCCACCCACCTCACAGGGTGTCTGTTGGGGAAGAAGGGAAAGGAGATTGTAGGCCACTCTGAGCCTCTGTCCTTGAAAGGGCAGCTGCTGTGAGAGCCCTCTCCAGCCCCACCCACCTCACAGGGTGTCTGTTGTGGGGGAGGAAGGGAAAGGAGATTGTAGGCCGCTCTGAGCCTCTGTCCTTGAAAGGGCGGCTGCTGTGAGAGTCCTCTCCAGCCCCACCCACCTCACAGGGTATCTGTTGTGGGGGAGGAAGGGAAAGGAGATTGTAGGCCGCTCTGAGCCTCTGTCCTTGAAAGCCGCTAATTAAGATACCAAAATGGGCGTTTGAGAGAGAATTTGGCTGGAACTTTCAGTTGGTTTACAAGGAAGCTGCAGGAGCAGCAGAACGCAATTAAAGCCGGAGTTTGCGTGAAGGCAAGAATTTTTCCTTCAGAAGTCAAAAAACAACGGAGGGACTCCTGTGGAACTTTATTGTTGAGTCTCAGTACTCTGTTTGGAAAATTAAGAGACTGTGTGGGGTCCTCCCTGTAATACTGTATTCGAGACTCCTTTTTGTCTTTGATTTCTACTGGATGTATATGAATGTATGCTTACTTTTGTAGGCTGTTTATTATATAAGTTACCGTACTTAATTTTGTACATACTAGTTAAGAGTGTTTTTGCACAATATTTTTGATATTTTTGTATTCCATATATTGTGCTGCCATTGTTCTTTTGCTTTGCTTTGCTCTGTCCTTGAAAGGGCAGCTGCTGTGAGAGCCCTCTCGGCCCCACCCACCTCACAGGGTGTCTGTTGTGGGGGAGGAAGGGAAAGGAGATTGTAGGCCGCTCTTATTTGCCAGCTTCCAGGAATCCAGAATATCTGCTTTAGCCCAGACTTCTTCAAGAACATTTTTAAAATGACTAATTAAGGTCTCTCAAGGGTTAGATGAGGTCAGGAATTACAGGACAATCTTTTTACTTAATGTTGACTATAAAATCTACTCAGCTATTTTGGCTAATAGACTAAAAAAGGTATTAACCAAGCTAAAACATACAGATCAAACTGGGTTTCTGCCAAAACGGCACATGAGTTCCAATTTAAGAACAATATTAAATGTTTTAGAGCACTATGAAATTAGTGGGAAGAAACAATTGGCACTATTTTTTTTGGACGCGGAGAAGGCTTTCGATAATTTGAACTGGAATTTTATGTTTTGTCAGTTACAAGCAATGAATTTTGGAGTTAATTTTATTCAGAACGTGAAAGCCATTTATAAAGACCAAAAAGCCAAAGTGATAGTGAATGGAGACTTATCAGATGAAATACAGTTAAGAAAAGGCACTAGACAGCGCTGCCCGTTGTCTCCGTTACTTTTTGTGTTATCTTTAGAAATTTTATTGGAGTCCATAAGAACATCAAAATTAAAGGTTTAGAGGTTAGAGATCAAAAATACAAAGTGCTGGCATATGCCGATGATGTAGTTCTAATTATAGTTCTAATTGTAGTTCTAGTCTAATTATAGTCTAATTGTAGTTCTCTGCTTTCCAGAGGCTGCCAAGCTACTCGGCCTAGAAGTTAGTCTGAAGAAGACAGAAGTTCTCCACCAGCCTGCACCCCAGGAAAATTATCACCCTCCCTGCATCACTGTGGGTGAATCAGTTCTGAAGACAGCCCAGCAGTTCAGCTACCTGGGGTGCATCATCTCCTCAGATGCTAAGATCGACAAGGAGATTGACAACAGGCTGGCAAAGGCAAAACGTGCATTTGGCCGACTGCACAAAAGAGTGTGGAGCAACAAGCATCTGAAAAAAGGCACAAAGATCAATGTTTACAAAGCGGTTGTGATGACAACCCTCATCTACGGCTCCGAATCGTGGGTTTTATACCGTCATCACCTGCGACTCCTCGAGCGCTTTCATCAGCGCTGCCTTCGCACCATCCTCAACATCCACTGGAGTGACTTTGTGACCAACACTGAAGTTCTCAAGCGGGCGGAGGTTACCAGCATCGAGGCACTACTGTTGAAGACGCAGCTGCGCTGGGCAGGGCATATTTCAAGGATGGAAAACCACCGCCTTCCCAAGATTGCCCTGTATGGCGAACTCTCCACCGGCCATCGAAATAGAGGGGCACCAAAGAAGAGGTACAAGGACTCCTTGAAGAAATCCCTTGGCACCTGTCGCATCAACCATCACCAGTGGTCTGACCTAGCCTCAGATCACAAAGCATGGAGGCACACCATCCACCAGGCTGTCTCTTCTTTTGAGAACGCACGCATAGCTGGTCTTGAGGACAAAAGGAGATTGAGGAAGAATCGCACTGCTACAGCACCAACCCTAAATCAGACTTTTCCCTGCAGCCCCTGTGGCCGGACCTGCCTGTCCCGCATTGGTCTTGTCAGCCACCAGCGAGCCTGCAGCAGACGTGGACTATTGCACCCTTCTTAAATCTTCGTTTGCGAAGCCAAGCCGAGAGAGTTCTAATTATACAAGATCCAATAGACTCAATTGAGGAAGTTGTAAAAGAGTTAAATGAATATGGGCAAGTCGCTGGGCTAAAGGTAAATTATAAAAAATCCAAAGTCATAACTAAAAACATCTCTACTCAGGATGCACAGGTTATTGAAATAAGATCAGGTTTTCAGAGGGAAACTAAGGTAAGATACCTGGGGATAGTGCTTAGTAATAAATGCAGTAACATTTATGAGCTCAATTATGAGCCGCTTTTAAAAGAACTCGAAGCCAAGCTAAAGAAATGGTGTAACTTGCAATTATCTTTCATGGGTAGAATTGCTCTGACTAAAATGTATATCCTACCTAAGGTATTATTTTTATTTCAAATGGTCAACTTCGCAGCCAGAAAAATTTTTATTGTTAAGTTAGGGTGACCATAATGTCTGAAGGCCAGCCAGGGACACCTTTGGGGGGGGGGAAGGTAGGGGTGCGCGCGCGCACCGCCGGAAACAGGAAGGGACGTCACTTCTGGTGACGTCATGCCACCGCCGGAAACAGGAAGTGACATCACTTCCTGTGACATCATTTCCCCGCGTCACCTGCCGGAAACGGGAACACGCGCAGGGACGCTCCCTCCCTCACTCGCCGCCTTCCCCGCCGGCGCCCGCGGCCCACCGCCTCTGGGGCTGGCTAAACCGGGACCTCTAAATGGTCCCGGTATAGCCAGCCCGGGAGGCGGGAATAGGGGGCCAGAACCGGGACATTCCCGGGCGCCCGGGACGGTCTGGCCACCAGAAACTGATTAGATCCTTTATCTGGTTAGATAAGAAACCAAGAATTAAATGGAAAATTTTAATGGATTCGAAGGAAAACGGAGGTTTAGGTCTACCAGATTGGGAAAACTATCACTTGGCATGTGGTGTGGTCTGGCTGCGAGATTGGATAGGCCTTGAAAACAAAAGAATATTAACCTTGGAAGGTTTCGACCTCCAAAATGGGTGGCACCATAACCTATGGAATGCAGACAGAGCACAGAAATACTTTGTCAATCATTTGGTACGTAAGGGGATTTACAATGTTTGGCAGAAACTTAAAAAGAAAATATATAATAAAGTTCCGAGATGATTATCACCTAGTGAGGCTGCAATTCAACCACAATTAAGGGACTATTCAACGTTAGTCAGATACCAGGACCTACTGGATGGAAAGGACAGAATATATGGGAAAGAAGAATTGGAGGCGAAAGGCATAAAGTTAGACTGGTGGACCATGACCCTAGTATTGGCCAAATTTAATAAGGATAAACTGATTGGGTTTACCAACACCAAATTTGATTTAGATAAAATTTTAGTAAATAAGGTGGATAAAGTTATTAAGAAAACTTATAATTATATAATGCAGATGAAATTGGAGGATGAAGTTGTTAAAGATGTGATGCTGAAGTGGTCCAAGAACTTGACGGAAAATGTTGATCTGGAAACATGGTCTCGCTTCTGGAAATTGAACTATAAAATCGTTAAGCCATATAATTTTAGAGAAAATTTTTTAAGTTATTTCATAGATGGCACATCACTCCTGTTCAATTAAATAAGATTAAGGTGTCTATTCCCCCAAACTGTTGGAAATGCGGGACAAAGGTTGGTTCATTTTTCCACCTATGGTGGACTTGCAAATTGGCAAAGAAATTTTGGGTTAAAGTTTATGAGATGCTGAAAGCGATGCTAAATATAAACTGGCAGTTTAAACCCGCAATTATGTTATTGTCCCTAGTAAGGAAGGAGGTCCCACAGGAGGATGAATATCTGACAATATATGTGTTAACGGCAGCTCGAATTGTTTATGCCAGGCATTGGAAACAAAAAGAAACTCCTGAATTAGAGGAGGTGGTAGATAAAACACTGCAAGCCGCGGAGATGGATATTCTATCAAATATGTTAAAAGGGATTCCCAAAGTTGAAGCAATTAAAAAATGGGAAAAATTTTATAGTTGGTTAAAAAAAAGGTGCAAGGTAAAAGACAGTTAAAGGTAAAAAGAAATGTAAGTGTTACCATTTACAAAGAAAAAATGTCGTTAAGATGGATGTTCGATTACGGTTTGACACCACGTTCTACCCCATTTGGGTAATTCGGGGATAGATTATATCTTAGAGGATAATATTGTTTATGTGGAAGGCAAATCTATCTGTATGTGAAATGTTAGAGTTATACTGTTTTGTAAATTATTTTTGGTGTTGTAATAAACTTTTGATTTACTTAAAAAAAAAAAAGGAGATTGTAGGCCGCTCTGAGCCTCTGTCCTTGAAAGGGCAGCTGCTGTGAGAGCCCTCTCAGCCCCACCCACCTCACAGGGTGTCTGTTGTGGTGGTTGAAGGGAAAAGAGATTGTAGGCCGCTCTGAGCCTCTGTCCTTGAAAGGGCAGCTGCTGTGAGAGCCCTCTCAGCCCCACCCACCTCACAGGGTGTCTGTTGTGGGGAACGAAGGGAAAGGAGATTGTAGGCCGCTCTGAGCCTGTCCTTGAAAGGGCAGCTGCTGTGAGAGCCCTCTCCAGCCCCACCCACCTCACAGGGTGTCTGTTGTGGGGGAGAAAGGGAAAGGAGATTGTGAGCTGCTCTGAGACTCTTTGGAGTGGAGGGCGGGATATAAATCCAATATCTTCTCTGAACCTTCTTTTTTGAAAACACATTAGCAAGGCATTTGTTTTAATAGAAGGGGGGAAACATGACATATTCCTCCCCCCAAACAACAGTAAATGCTTTCTGATGTGCTGTTCGGGGGGGGGGGGGGGGGCTCCAGCAACGTGGTAGAGTCCTAAGCAAAAAGTGGCAGACTCTACTCATTTTGCCGGAGAGGGGAGAAAGAAGCTCCCCTTTAAGCACTCAGCCTCCCCCCTAAAATATTGTAGAGAGAGGAGGGAGGTGATTAATCTCCCAAGGCCAGAGAGCTCCCCCCACACACACACTGGGGACTCCTCACCTGTCCTCAGGAGGGTCTCCTTGCCATAGTCCAGGTACCTCTGCAGCCACTCCACACAGGCCTCCTCCAGGTAGGACTTCCAGCGCTGGGCTGAATAGATCTCGTTCTCCCACCTCCTCATGGTCTCTTTGGCCTGGGGCATCGGGGCTGTCCAGGTGACAGTCTTCATGTCCAGGGAGATGAAGTCCTCCCCATCGTAGGCATACTGGTAAAGCCCCCCACCGAACTGCCCCTCTGGCCGCACGTCACAACCGTACATGGCCTGCAACATGTGGAGCCCTGCAAGAGACACGCGGAAGATGATGAGGGAACCGCTTACGGGGTGTTTGTGTGTGGAAGGTCGATCCCCACTTAAAAGGGGGGCAAAAGGCGGCAAGAAAGGCAAGCCCCTCCCATCGAGACCTCTCTGCTCCCCACTCTCCAAAGGGGCTAGCCAGGAGGGGGTCTGCCTCTTACTTTCCCACCCCCTTACAGGGACCTGCTTCTTAGGAGGAGAAACAATTAGGGGAGAGGCGAGCTTTTGGATGGTGGAGGAAGGAGACGATGTCTCCCTCCCTCCCGTTTTAATGTAGTTTCTACACACTCGGGGGATTTACTAGGATAAGAAAGAATCTGAGGGGTCATTAGATTGAAGCATACCTTCTCCAGTGGATTCTCCTGCATGTAGGAGTCTCTCCCTCATGTCCCAAAGGAATGCAGAGTAAACTCCAGGATGGGCTTCAGAAATCAGTGCCGGATCTAGGGGGGAGCACAGGGGGGTGCTTGCCCCGGGTGCCACCGGAAAGGGGGGGGCGCCAAATTGGGTATGGAGTCCATTCTATTCTGGGCCCATAATGGGGCATCATTTTTTTTTTATTTTGATCCCCTCAAAAAACATGTAGATCCGGTCCTGTTAATCCACCCCCTCTAGCTACAGCTTTTAAAGGGAGAAATCCCTTGAAGAGTTCCATTTATTGTAGGGAGGGGGAAGAAACAGCCTGGGTAGGAGGATTCCGGCCCTGCCCAGTATCCCACAAACGAAACACAGGAAACTCCCTTGGCAGCTAGGAAATACTGAAGGACACCATGCTCATCCCAGGCTATCCGAAACCTCTCTGGCGTGAAGGGAAGGGAGAAATGCTGCAGGGAAAAGTTCTCTGTGGAGTCAAATCCTTACACTGCCCCCCTGCTCCAGAAAGGGAGGGCTCTTCTGCAGGGATTCCCACCCAGCTCAGGATCAAGTTTTGCCCGGGGGGGGGGGGTGGCGGAGGGTGCAAAATCTGCAGTAGGGTCAGATTCCAAGTGAAAATAATAATGAGAACAGTCATGATTTTATTCCTTTGTTTGGGAGCAAATGAGACAGTATTCTGCTACATATACCACCCCCCACCCTCACTGTTTTAAGTCTCCTCAAACTAAAACCATGGGTGGTGGGGGGGGACACCTCTCAGCTTTTACTAAATTTAAATGATTTTTACTCCAATTCCAAATGTGTGTGTGTGCGGCGGGGCTGGAATGATAGACATCTCTGTACTGAACACAATGTAGGATGTTTTACACAGGTTACACTATAATCTCACAGAGCAATATATATAAAACAAAAGTGGAATACTTCATGGCTGAGATAAAGATTGGAAGGCTAAGGGAGGGGAGACAGACTTCTTTTCAAAAAGCCTTTTCGATATTTCTCAATAGGAAAATTGGAAAATTTAGGTAACCGCTGGAAAAACCTCTGGTGAGGTATTTTCTCTTTCAAAATGAAGAAAAATGCTTCTGAAGGGGAAAAAAACTCACTTTAAATTGAAAACCTGGGAAATAATACATTACGAAAGCTCTCAGTGTTTTCAGTATCATGACGCTGAGCTGAATTTCCCTCCTATTGTGACTCTATTATTATAGAATTTGCGTCCGAGGAACGCACCTTCTTCTGTTTATGACTGAATTTTTCTACCTTCCATTTGTCTCCCTTCCCTCGGAGATTATCAAAATTAAAGATCCAGGGGCTGCAGTCACATCTGAGGCAGCAGGTTCCAACTGTTTCTCAAGTACAGACTGGCCATTTTCTTACAGAAAAGGTATTTATTCCGAGCATTAAGTTCCACAGACTTGTGCCAAACAGGCAACAGCCAACCCCCCCTGCTCATCTCTTGCCTTGGAAACGCCACAGGCTGGAGCTGCTAAGAGTCGGCTGTCACTGGGTGGCACATTCACGTCACATGTCAACAAAGCCATAAAAGATGCATTCCATGTTGTTAAACTGGTAAAAGAAGTTTAGGTGTGATAGCAAAGTAAGTATTGCATCTACTTCAATTTCCCCCGGGGAAAGAACCTTTTTGTGTGCCTTCGACATTTCTAAAAATGTTCCATTTTTGTGGTGGGCTTAATTCTGCATAAAAGTAAGGAAACCAAGCGGTTCTTAGAAATACAGATGGTTGTTCTTGGAAACGGGAATATTCAGAGCTGGGACTGGTAGACCACCACCCCCAAATGGCAGGAAAAGAGACTGAAAAGAGACTAAAGAGACCAAGTAACCAAATGTTCCATAGGGTTCAAATGTTTGATGCTCACATGTTTTCACGCTAAGAATTCTGATAAATAAAATATATGTATTTTTCAATAATCCCCAAATGAGAAAAGACCGATGTGGGTACCTGGGTTTTGTTGTGCCGAGTGTGGAGAGGATGGTTACTCCAGGACAATTATTCTCAGAGGATTCTAGTCACCATTGTTCAGTGAGCTATCGGGTGACATTTTCCCAGACAGCAGAATTCCCTTGGGGTCCCGATTATGTGAAAGGCTTTGGCTGGATCCGTACCAGGAGCTCTTAGCACAGCCGTCCTCATGCCATTGGCTGGATGTGGAACTGAAACAGGGGTCTGATGTGGCCCTTAACATAGTCGAGGACACCCCATTAAGTCCCACAAGGTTCCCGCAGCAAATTCAAAAAATGGCGACGCCATCTCTAACTCCTGGAAAGGGGGTCAGAAGGACCATGAGGCAAATTCATGCAGTGGAATAGGGGGGGCTGTCTAAGAGAGAACAGCCAGAGAAGAGGATGAGGACACACTTGAAGGGCTTGCAAGCTCCCCAGCCAAAGCGGCTGCCCCTCGCTAACTGCAGGTGAGTCCATGAGGGCCCACCCAGAGTCTCCCACCTTCCCTCAGCCCTGCCAAGATGCAGGTGGGTTATACAGGTCAGGTGGGGAAGAGCCCATGGCAACATATTCCTCCAGAGTAAAAACAGGTTGCTTACCTGTAACTGATGATCTTCGAGCGGTCATCTGTGCAGTCCCACACATGGGTCTTGCCCTCGGCAACGGATCCTAACCTTGGAGACTCCAAAAGCTCGCTTGGGCGTTTTTTTTGGCGCGCTTTCTGGCTCGCTGTGGGGAGCAGGCACCGACTGCGCATGCCTGGAGTGAGCGGAAGGCGCCCCTCCCACTCAGTTTCTTCCAGCCGCTACTGACATCCATGCAGGAGAAAAACAAAGAGCCAGCAGAAGGGAAGGCTGGGTGGGTGGGTGTGACTGCACAGATGACCACTCAAAGATCATCAGTTACAAGTAAGCAACCTGTTTATCTTCACTGTGGTATCTGTGCAGTCCCACATATGGGTGATTAACAAGCGAAACACAGGAGGCAGGTCCTGGAAATTGGTAAGCAAGCCATAATAGTTACTTTACATAGAAACGGTGCAGGTAGTGCATATTTCAGGAATGCAGAATATTACAGAGGATAGGTATGACCATATAAAGGAGGTGATAGTAGAGATCTTGACACCAGTTCTTGGTATGAAGAAAAAGGAACTGGAGAAAGATATAGAAAATGGCTATAGAGCTTGCCTTAGTTTTTTCAAGGAACACCGCCTGCTGAGAGGTTTATATAAGGTGTATTAGGAGGAAAATGAAGGAATTGGTTTGCCAGACGATGAGAGACAAATCATTAAAGTTATATCGTTGGCATATTACACCAATAAAACTGAAGAAAGTGTATTTCGAAATTGCTGGTTGCTTTGTTGCAGGGAAACAAATTGATACCATGCAATTCACAAACAAAGTAAGATGATTTGAAATGCCAATGTTTTTTTTTCTTCTTTTTTGGACCACAGTGTAGAAGAAAGAAAGTTTTCTTTTTTGTTAGTTCTAGACTTAGCTGAGGTAGATACTCTGATGGAGATACTAAGAGAAGAAATTAACAAATAGATAGAAGGAAAACAGAACTTATTGTACGAAAGTGTATTCCAAACTTGCTGGGGGTTTTGTTGTTGTTGTTGTTGCAGGGAATTAAATAGATACTGTGTAATTTATAAATAAAGTAAGATGACTTGAAATGCCAAATGTTCTTTTGGATCACAGTGTAGAAGAAAGGAAGTATTTTTGGTTGGTTCTAGACTGAGCTGAGGTAGATACTCTGATGGAGATATTATGAGAAGAAATTAACAAACAGACAAATAGAAGGGAAATGGAACTTATTGTATGAATGATTATGGGGGAAAGATAATAAGAATATAGTGTAAAAAGGGGTTAACTGTAGAATGTATGATTTGGTTTAGGTTAGAACAAAGGATTTGTATTCTAATGATATAAGTACATAATGCATCCCACGGTCTACATCCCTAAGTTTATGTTTTGTGTATATATACATATATTGTTATTATTGTTGTTAAATGTAATAAAAAGTTAAAAACTAAAACAAAAATAGTTACTTTACATATAGGCACTCACCTGGAGCAGGATCAGTGAAAGACTGAACGGAGGACTGCCTGATCGAAGGAGGCATCATGTCTAGTTTGAACATCCAGGGCATAATGAGCACCGAATGTGGACGGAGAGGACCAGGTTGCAGCGGCACAAATGTCCTCCAAGGATACTCCTTGCAGAAATGCCGAAGAAGTTGAGATGGCTCTAGTGGAATGAGCCTTGAGTCTGACAGGTAATGGTTGTTTAGCAGCCTCGCAACACAACCAAATTGCACTAGACACCCGTTTGGAAAGTCTCTGGGTGGATATCTTGGCGCCTTTATGGGGATTGCCATAGGCTACAAACAAATTAGGGTCCTTGCGAAAAGGTTGTGTACATGCAAGATAGAAGGATAAGGCTCTCTTCACGTCGAGAGTATTCAGGATCCTTTGACCCGTGTCCTTGGGTTCCGGAAAAAAAGCTGGTAAGGAAGTTGCACTTGAAAGGTGGAAGGGAGAGACGACCTTCTGGAGAAAGGTGGGGTCCGCTTGAAGAACCACCTTGGAACTATGAAAGACAGTGTAAGGTGGATCAGCACGGAAGGTACATAGATCGCTTGCCCGTTTACCTGAGGGGAGGGCAACCAATAGGGCAGTCTTCCAGGAAAGTAAACGTAAGTCAACAGATGCTAAGGGCTCAAAACGTGGTTTTGAATTTCCTGAGATCTAGAATTGGACGTCTGCCTCTGTCTCATTTTCAGACTAGAAAGTATCTGGAACAGAATCCCGTCTTTTGGAGATGGAGAGGAATGGGTTCTATGCCCCATTTATGAAGGAGATCTTGGATTTCTTTGTGAAGAAATGGGGAAGGCGGTGTCAAAACAAAACGGTGATGGCGAGAGGGTGAAATGAACTCTATGGAGTAACCTATCCGAATTATGGTAAGTATCCAGGCATCTGTGGTGATCTTCTGCCAAGTCCTGAGAAACTGAAAAAGCCTTGTGTGACCTGGAGGAAGCGGGAGAGAGAAGTCAAAAAGACTGCTTAGAGGGTGGTGTAGTCTTCTTGCTTGGTTGAGAATGTGACTTTTGCTGGTAGGACTGGTAGGGCTGTTTGGTTTGGGGTCCCTTCTGATGCCAGTATTCTAACTGAAGTTATTGACACTTCAGATAGGGCTGTTTCCAGGGTCGGGAGCGGTTGAAAGTTTGAGGCTGCTGTTGCTGGGTGACACCTAGGCACTTAGCACACTTACGGCCATCATCTACGGATGTGAGGACCTCATCCATGGATGCGTGGAGCCAGAAAAACGCTCAAGCGAGCTTTTGGAGTCTCCGAAGTTAGGATCCGTTGCCGAGGGCAAGACCCATGTGTGGGACTGCAGAGAGACCACAATGAAGAGTCCCCTCTTACTCCAGCCTGATCCCCTCACCCTTAGCTTTCCCAAAATTTGTGAATGGGAATCTGCCAGACTCTCCCCCCCCCCCCCCCTTTACCTAAGTTCAATTCTTTGGCATTGGTCTACACGAACTTGCTTCAGAATAGGATGTCTTTGCCCAGCAGTGGGATTACTAAAAACAGTATTTTAATTCAGGCCAGTTTTGCCCAAACTGGAAGCGGAGCTCCATATTTGAACAAACCTGAATTTTTAATGTACTGGATTTCACTCATTCGGTCTGAGTTTTTCCAGCAGGGCAGTATTCTGCGAAGACGGTTAACATAAACCAGGGGTGGGAAACCTCCATCTCGAGGGCCGTATGCGGCCCTCAAGGTCACTTGGCGTGGCCCTCGGGGATTGCTGGGCTGAACCGAGCCATGTGGCAGCCTCTCTGGGACCTGGCTGGCCAGCGAGGATCGTGGGCCCCAGCCGTGCTGTGCAGCAGCCGCCCCAGGGCCAGGCAGGGATCACAGGGCCCGGATGTATTGTGCGGCAGCCTCCCTGGGGCCTGGCTGGCCGGCCAGAATTGCTGCAGGGCCTGGAAAAGTTACTGTCACAGTTCAGTTTGCACTTGATTATCCCAGAAGGTGTGGCCTAATATGCTAATGAGTGTGTGACCTAATATGCTAATATTAGGGGATCTGGTCTAATATGCTACTATGTTCCTGCTGGGCTTTTTCTATAAAAAAGCCCTGGACCTATGCATTTGCCTATAAAGGCGGGCCTGGTGTGTGGGTGTGTATGCTTGCGCGCGCACCAGATTAGGCTCTGTCCACATGACTTCAAATAGAAAAAATAATTTGCATTAATTTTGCTGGCCGGAATCATTCTCCCTCGGCAGAGCACTGTTTTTTAAGTTGATAATTTTTTTATGGCCCACAAATGATGTTATAAATATCCATAAGGCCCCTGGCAGAAAAAAGGTTCCCCACCCCTGACATAAACCATGTCTCCAAACCAGAATTTGTTTGTGGTTCTGGCTAAAATGTCAAGCCCGGTTTTGCCTACTGGCTCATAAACACCAACTTGGTGCCCACAGATATTTTAAAGAAAAAGTCATCACAAACTGGATCTGGCAAGGAGTGAAATGAGGGAAGAGGATCCTTTAAAGAGTGAAGAACTCCAGAGGGAACAAAGCTCTGCGGTGGTGGTAGTGGGGGAAGCATCATATAGGTGTCCCTTACTTTAAAACAGGGAGGGGCTGAGAAGAAAGGCTCATGTTCCTAGTGCAGCCCTCCTTCACAGCAACAGCCCTGCAGAGAAGTCGGGGAGGGGGGCTTTGTTGAAACTGAGTGGGGCGGAACTGGTGGAGGGGAGATGGCTAGGAAGGGAGGGATCAGAAGGTGGGCACCCCGAGTTCTGGGAGGCACAGCCCAAAAACACTGGGGAGGGGCGGCCTGAACTACCCAAAGCAGCCTCTCCGTCTGCTGCTCCTTCTGAGGAATACCCCTTGATGGGCAGAATGAAGGAGGGGAAGACCTATCCCCATTACTGTCCTATCACTGGTCTTTCCTTCTTCCAGGAAATGGTGAGGGGGTGGGGTCAGACTTCTCCTGTGTGGGGGACTGCTATCTACAGGATTTGCTTTCCCTACAGAATTTGCATTTATCCCATCTGGAACAGGGTGGCCTCGCCAGCCCCATGGTGGGGGCTGCTACCAAAAGGGGGGGGGTCACCTTCGATTCCATCCCCCAAACTAGTGCTGAGGCAGGCCACTCTGTTGCCCCTGGGGATATGGGGTGGGAGGCTGTCACCTTTAAGGAGGGGTGACCCCCACTTAAAAGTCCTCCTTTCTTCCATCAGGCAGCAGCCCAACTGCCCATAGGAGAAATGAGAGAGGGAATTACTCCATCCCCTTCCTTTCACACACACCCCCTTTCTAGATGTGAGGATTCCAAAGACCCTTCCAGAAAACAGCCTCCAAACTGCAGGAGAGCCAGTTTGGTGTAGTGGTGAAGTGTGCGGACTCTTATCTGAGAGAACCGGGTTTGATTCCCCACTCCTCCACTTGCACCTGCTGGAATGGCCTGGGGTCAGCCATAGCTCAAGCAGAGGTTGTCCTTGAAAGGGCAGCTGCTGGGAGAGCCCTCTCAGCCCCACCCACCTCACAGGGTGTCTGTTGTAGGGGAGGAAGAGAAAGGAGATTGTGAGCCGCTCTGAGACTCTTTGGAGTGGAGGGCGGGATATAAATCCAATATCTTATCTTCTTCTTCTTCATATGGGAACCGGAGCTTTTTTAAGATTCTACTCCCCTGTGAAGAGAATCCCCACCCCACCCCAGTGATGCCCATCAGGACAACTGAAGCTCCTTTGGTCTCGCCTCTGAGGCCACTTGCCTCACTCCCCTCTCCACATGGGGGGCTTTTCCTCTGTACTTTCCCCTCCCTCCTGAGGGATAGCCCCTCCCCCTTCTCTTGTCCTGGGGAGGGGGGGGGATGCTGTGGCCGGCCCCTCCCCCTCCACTCACCTGTGCTGTTCTTCTGGTTGAAGCGATCCCGCAGCCTCACCAGACTCTCTCGGAACATCAGCTCGTTGCCCTGCAATTTCCAGCTCTGTTCTTTCCAGTATCCAGCCGCATAGTCTTCCAGCTTCTCCATCCAGGAGGTTTGAGGCACATTCCTCCTCGAGATGCTGTCATAGCGATTGATGGGCTGGTCATCCAGGTAACCCCCAGCGATGAACTGGGGCAGCCCTGGGCCAGGCTCAGACAAAGCCATGTAGAAGTAGCGTACGAAGTGGGAGGAGGTGGAGCCTGGAGGGAGAGAGAGAGAGAAAAAAAGGGGGAGCAGGGTTAAGGGGACTGTTGGTTAGATTTTCTCCACCAAAACTTTAGTTCCCCTGAGAGACTGAGTCACCCTTACATAGCCTGTATGTCTTCTCTGTCTTACAGTGCAACTCTGAGAACAGTTTCCTGGGAGTCAATTGCACCTTTAAGACCAACTTAGTTTTATTCAGAACGTCAGCTTTCGTGTGCATACCCACTTCATCAGAGGAGGAATGAGGTACAGTAAGCAGAGCCACATAGAAGAAGAAGATGATATTGGATTTATATCCCGCCCTCCACTCCAAAGAGTCTCAGAGCGGCTCACAATCTCCTTTACCTTCCTCCCCCACAACAGACACCCTGTGAGGTGGGTGGGGCTGGAGAGGGCTCTCACAGCAGCTGCCCTTTCAAGGACAACCTCTGCCAGAGCTATGGCTGACCCAAGGCCATGCTAGCAGGTGCAAGTGGAGGAGTGGGGAATCAAACCCGGTTCTCCCAGATAAGAGTCCGCACACTTAACCACTACACCAAACTGGTGGGATTTAGAATGCCAAGTGGTACAAAGTTAAAAGCCAATAGCAGAATAGTAAAATTAACGAATTCAGAAAACCTTTGATCTGGGTTGCATGAGCGTGGGAAACCATCAAACAGTAACATGTCAGAATGTGAGAACGCCTGTTAAATTATTCTGTTGCTAATAAACTTGGGTCAAAAATAGGGCATTTCTTTCCCAGAATTTCTGGAAATTTTGAAGCTCGGGAAAAAAACTCCACAAAACAATTTTAAAAAATCCGGAAGTAACCTGATTCATATTTCCTCTGCACAGTATGAAATAAAAATAACTCATTCTCATAAAAAGAATTGAAGAGGGGGGAAGTGTACAGAAGAGAGTGTAGGACTAATTTTCAATGAATAGGACTTGCTCGTCCTCAGAAATTAGAATAATCGGATACCTTACATATCTTTTAGAAATGATTTGGAAAATATTTGAACACCTTGTCTTAAACTATTTTATTCATCCTGTTAAAATAAAACATCCCATAATCATTTTTTTCTTTTTTCCAGTTTTTTGGAAAAAAACAAAAAAGGCTTCAGGAAAAAACCCAGGGTTTCCCCCCAAATTTCTCCAGTTTTTTTCCGGGCCTTCACATCTCTAGTTGTTTTAGGATAATTCAAAGTTACTTCTGTCATCAGAAATAGGCCTGAAAAAGGCAGAACTTCCAATGCAGAACTTTCAGATTCCACAAACTTAAAAGAGGATGCCTGTCTGAAAGGAAAGTTGACGTGAAAAAGTTCCTAGCAGCAGCTTGGTATTTATTTCACTGATTACCCATCATTCTTGCTAAGACTTGAGAAGGATCACAGAATGCCAAAACTAGGCAAAAAAGGCCAGTAAAATATGTCCATCGGAGAAAAAACTAAATGACTAATTTCTCGAAATGAGAGCCAGTTTGGTGTAGTGGTTAAATGTGTGGACTCTTTATCTGGGAGAACCGGGTTTGATTCCCCACTCCTCCACTTGCAGCTGCTGGAATGGCCTAGGGTCAGCCATAGCTCTGGCAGAGGTTGTCCTTGAAAGGGCAGCTGCTGTGAGAGCAGCCCCACCCACCTCACAGGGTGTCTGTTGTGGGGGAGGAAGATAAAGGAGATTGTGAGCCACTCCGAGACTCTGAGATTCAGAGTGGAGGGCAGGATATAAATCCAATATCATCTTCTTCATATCAATAGAAGGGGAAGAAAGAAAATGAGGAGGGGAGATGCCTACTATTTCTTCACACACAAACAACAATGTTGCTCCCTTTACTTTAAAAAGCACCTTCCCAAAAATTCCACTTTACTATATCCCAGCACTTTTTATTATAAAAAGGCATTCCAGAACCAGCTACAGAAATCAGATAAACTCTGCTAAGAATAAGATGACATCTGAAACTGGGAAAAGAATTTTTAAAACTCAGCCCAAAGCCATGACACAAAGGAGAGTTTTCACTTGGGGAGCACATGGCAAATCTCCACTGGGAGGCTGGGCTAAAAATAAGGTGCTGCCACTTAGAAGGCCCTGTCCTGTTGACCACCCACTGTCTTGCAGAAGATGGGGGAACAAGGAAGAGGCTCTCTCCCCAAAATCAGAACAGACGGGCAGGTACGTTTATAGATTTATTTTAGCAGATTCAGCAGATGCTTTCTTTTAGCATAACGTATCAGAGGGAGGGGCATCACTGAGGGGCCTACAAGGGAATGCTCTCAATTATTATTATTCCTGTTTATAGTTTATAGTGTGATGAAATGTGAGAGAAACAAAACAGGGAACCACACAAGCAAAAATACCTCCTAAAAGTATGGAGGAGACTTTATCCCTCATAAAAATTCCCTCCTGAGCTGGACACCATCACACCCCAGCTTGGCTCTTTCCACAAGAACGTCCTCTAGGGCAGTTTTGTAACATGAAGGAAGCAGGAGGAACTCCCTAAAAGCCACAGGAGAGGCCGTTCCATAGGGTGGGGGCCACCACAGAGAAGGGGGGTCAATGGGCAGTTGCTGGTTTGACCCATTTTGTAGGGTTGCCAAGGTATCCAGTTTGGAACCAGACAGTCCAGTATTTGTACTGGACTGTCTGTCAGGACTAGCCTGTCATGGGTCATGGTGGCTGAAGTAACTTTCCTTCCCTTAAGCTGAGAAATAACTTTCGATTCCTCACCTGTGTAACCGAACATATATTGTAGTGTCTATCTTGTACACAGTACTCCAAATGAGGCTGCACCGTCGATTTATACAGGGGCATTCTGATACTTGCTGATTTGTCTTCGGTTCCCTTCCTAATAATCCCCAGCATAGCATTGGCCTTTTTTATTGCAGTCGCACACTGTCTTGACATTTTCTTGTACCAAGCTGTGCTGGAGGTAGTTGGGAAGATGTATTATTTTAACTGTAACTGTCCAGGGCTTGTCACTTTGCCCTGGCAGTAGGGCTAAAGAATCTGTTACCGTTTTCGCACACAGCTCACCTCGGAGTCACGTCCCTCTTCACTGCGCAGCATCTGGTCGGATTTCCCACCATCTGCGCCGGAGGAGCAGGAAGAGCCGTGGCTTCTGCGTCGCAAACGGAAACTGGGTTTTAGCGATTTCCGTTTGCGATGCAGAAGCCGCAACTCTTCCTGCTCCTCCGGCGCAGATGGTGGGAAATCCGACCAGATGCTGCGCAGTGAAGAGGGACGTGACTCCGAGGTGAGCTGTGTGCGAAAACAGTCTGTGCCTGACCTTGGGCCTTGGAGACCTAGGGTGTGAATGTATCATCCCCTGAGGGAACTGAAAACTAAGCCTCAGGGGGTTAGGATTGAATTTGCACATTTTTTTAAAATTCCTATAATTGTACCCACCTTTTTCTGTTGCTTTAATTCTGGCTATGGCTCATATAGCCAACAGATCTACCCTGTATCTGGCGCTGACTATTCTACATTAGCAAGGTTTGTTCAAGTCAATAAATGGCAAAACTTTATACTGTCCAGGTCAGGAAAATAATAGAGAAAATCCCAGACATATAAATGTCCACTATTTTGTAAAGAAACTTCAACTGAATCTCAGAGAAACGAAAGATTTTCTCAGAGAGCCTACTTAAAAAACCATTGCACTTAGAAGAAGATGATGATATTGGATTTATATCCCGCCCTCCACTCCGAAGAGTCTCAGAGCGGCTCACAATCTCCTTTACCTTCTTCCCCCACAATAGACACCCTGTGAGGTGGGTGGGGCTGAGAGGGCTCTCACAGCAGCTGCTCTTTCAAGGATAGAGGCTCAGAGCAGCCTACAATCTCCTTCCCCTTCCTCCCCCACAACAGACACCCTGTGAGGTGGGTGGGGCTGAGAGGGCTCTCACAGCAGCTGCCCTTTCAAGGACAGAGGCTCAGAGCGGCCTACAATCTCCTTTCCCTTCCTCCCCCACAACAGACACCCTGTGAGGTGGGTGGGGCTAAGAGGGCTCTCACAGCAGCTGCCCTTTCTGCCAGAGCTATGGCTGACCCAAGGCCATGCTAGCAGGTGCAAGTGGAGGAGTGGGGAATCAAACCCGGTTCTCCCAGATAAGAGTCCACACACTTAACCACTACACCAAACTGGCTCTTATGGGTAAAAGGTAAAGGTAGTCCCCTGTGCAAGCACCAGTGGTTTCCGACTCTTGGATGACGTCACATCATGACATTTTCATGGCAAACTTTTTTTTATGGGGTGGTTTGCCATTGCCTTCCCCAATTATCTACGCTTTAACCCCAGCAAGCTGGGGATTCATTTTACCAACCTCAGAAGAATGGAAGGCTGAGTGAACCTTGAGCCAGCTACCTGAACCCAGCTTCCACCGGGATCGAACTCAGGTCATGAGCAGCAAGCTCGGACTGCACTGCAGCTTTACCACTCTGCACCACGGGGCGCCTGCACTTACAGGACCATCCTATTTAAAGCCCTGTGGAGACTTCCCAAGTCAGCTGTCTCTTCAGAGGAATCTTTTCCCCTCCTTCTTTTCTGATGAATGGATCTGTTCTTGCCAGGCTGGGGGAAGTGAGCTTCAGAATGGGATTTTTAAACAATTCTACAGCAAACCAAGTCACTGACACCCACCCAATATTGTTTCTCAAAAGCCATTTTAAAAAGAATGCTCGAATAGGTTTCCTCAAAGAACACAAAAGTTGATTTAGTTTTCTACACCTCATCTTTCGATCGCTTGCGGCCTTGAAGCTCCTCTGCGATCTCTCCCACCAGAAAAGCAGCCATTTTGAACAAAATCAGCTGCAAACAGAAGGAAGCCAGAAACCACTTCTGAGGACACCTAGCTGGGGCGTATGTGTGTCTTCTTCCCCTTCAAAAGACAATCTCCTCTCCTCCCCCAAAAGACACAGGCAGCCACAATGGCCCATGTGACGGTAATGAACAGTTTAACAAGAAAACGAAGGACGCCTAGAGCCTGCGTCAGGTGATCTGAGGGTGGGGGCCAGAGTGCTCGGAACTCTCAGAGGTGATTGACAGCTAACAGCTGAGAGCAGTTAGTGTCAGACAGAGTCTGAGGGAGACTGCTGAAGAGAGCAGTTGGTCTGAGAAGGAGCTGAGGAGAGTCTTCAAGAGAAGCAGAGCTCACTGTTCACTCTATAAAGACAGCCACGGGGCTGTGTGTGACTAGAGAAGAGTCACAGTAAAAGACCTGAGAGGTCACAGACCCAGAGACACTTCTCTTAAGAGCTAAAGAGGTGGTTGAGGGAAAGATGTGGGTCTAGAGGTCTGAAGGGCTGGGAGAAGAGACACCAGTCGACTTAAGGGACTTTAACAGCTTGCTACACAGTGTGAATTTTATGGGAAGCACGAAATTCTGGCACTGGGCAGCAAAAAAATCGTACCTGAAGAGGTCAACAGACACTTGACCAAAGGCCAGGCTGGCTCTAGATCTAGGTTTATTCTCAGGTTTGAAGGAATCTATTGGGAGGGGGGGTTTGGACTGTGGAGATGGTGGGGGGAGCTAGGCTCACAACCCAGGGGCACATGTGGATGTCCCCTTCCCTAACCCCCACTCATCTGAACCTTTCACCAACTCTCCAGGTTCTATCCCACTTGGCCCAAACAACACTTCTTTCCTCCTCTCTAGCACAGGCCACCTTGAAAGCCAGTTTGGTGTAGTGGTGAAGTGTGCAGACTCTTATCTGGGAGAACCAGCTTTGATTCCCCACTCCTCCACTTGCACCTGCTGGAGTGGCCTTGGGTTAGCCATAGCTATCTCAGAGCTGTCCTTGAAAGGGCGGCTTGTGTCAGAGCTCTCTCAGCCCCACCCACAGGGTGTCTGTCGTGTGGGAAGAAGATAAAGGAGATTGTAAGCTGCTCTGAGTCTCTGATTCAGAGAGAAGGGCGGGGCATAAATCTGCAAGCCCCTCCATGAGAAGAAGTGTGGAACAGACAAGACATCATAACTAATTAAAAGTTCCCTAGAGATGAATGGGTGTTCCATGGGGGTGCAAAGACCCTTCCAGTTCCCAGGGGAAGAGAATTGGCACCTCCTGGCAGGGTTTGACCCAGACAGTGATTCTGGAAGCCCAAACCAGCCCCCCCCACACACACACACACATACATTGCACAAGAAGACAAAAGGCAGTCACGCTGGACCTGACCATGAGGTCACCTGATCCAGAATCCTTTTTTGTTATGTATGTGGATTGGGTGTTCCTGCCAGGCTCACTGGAGCCCCACAAACAGAGTTTGGGGACTTGGGAACAATGGGCAGCAAAGTTGGCCCGGGTCACCAGTCTTGTTACTTAGTCTATACCAGGGGTGGCCAACGGTAGCTCTCCAGATGTTTTTTTGCCTACAACTCCGATCAGCCCCAGACACGATGGGTGATGGCTGGGGCTGATGGGAATTGTAGGCAAAAAACTTCTGGAGAGCTACCGTTGGCCACCCCTGGTCTATACTATGCTGAAATCAATAAAGAGTTGATGTTTCACTGATCGCCTTCTCGATGCAAAGAACCCACTATATTATACTCCTCCAACTGGAGCCACTCAGAAGGCTTAGGGAAGCCACACACACCACCCCCCCCCCCCCGCTACGCCCGCTGCAATGGACTCCTCCCCCAGTCCACAGCTAGAAGCTCGCCCCAGCAGGCTTCACCCACAGATCTTCCCAGAAGACCTCCTTGGAGATCCTGGCTGGCTATCAGCCACCCATACAGCCTCATCTACCCCCTTCAATGTGCCCAACCCTCTTTTCAGTCCCCCTAAGCCAGGGGCCATTACTGCTTCTCGTGGCAGGGAGTTCCGCAGGCCAGACATGCCTTGGCGAAGGGGTGCAATCCCTGGGACCGCCTGCAACCAGCTCTCTCAATCTCTCCTGCATTTTGAGAAGTTTTTACAAAGCTCTATCTGCCCTCCCTCGGCCTTCCCCTCCCCCCTCCCGACAGGCGCTCCTCCGATCCCGGGGAAAGAGCAACAGCAGCCCTCCCTCCCAGCACAGAGACCTGCTTTGCAATCCATAGGGGGGCTCCCAGATTCGCATTTCGGGCAGCGGGGGTGGAACACCGTTTAATGCTCCCCCCCCCCCGCATTTTTGAGCCAAGGAAATGCATTCCACCGCAGCCTTTTCACCCTTCGCACACTATTCCAATTGCAAAATGTATACTCCCCCACAACATATGAGAGCTTTTGGCCCCCGGAAGGAGGGACTCACCGGAGCCCCGCACCGCCAGCAGGAGGAAGGCGACGCCCTCCAGGAGCAGGAGCCCCCTCGGGGGCAACAGCCCCATCTCGATCCGGAGCGAGGACCCCGCTTCTGCGCTCGCCGGGCTTGCAAAGCACTTTCGGTGGAGCGCAGGAGGGAGGAACGCCGGACGAGAGCCCGGATTGGCCAACGGAGGAATTTTCCTCCAACCAGAAAGTAGCGCTCTGAAAGTGTTATTGTATCTAAAATTAGAATGTTATTGTTAGAACCTTCTGTGTTGTGAGCCGCCCTGAGCCCGCTTCGGTGGGGTAGGGCGGGATATAAATCCAATAAAATGAAATGAAATGAAAGTGTCACGAGTCGCCGGGCAGAACCGTTGCCGGCAGCTGGGAGAAAGGAAAGAGAAAGTTGGGCTCGGGCTTGGGATTTCCCCCCCCCCCGGCAAATCTGCTGGGGGGGGAGAATATAGATATATGGAAAGGGGGGGGGGGTTAAGAACATAAGAGAAGCCCTGTTGGATCAGGCCAATGGCCCATCCAGTCCAACACTCTGTGTCACAGTGGCCAAAAATTTATATATACACACACAGAGTGGCTAATAGCCATTGATGGACCTCTGCTCCATATTTTTATCTAACCCCCTCTTGAAGCTGGCTATGCTTGTAGCCGCCACCACCTCCTGTGGCAGTGAATTCCACATGTTAATCACCCTTTGCGTGAAGGACTTCCTTCTATCCGTTTTAACCTGTCTGCTCAGCAATTTCATTGAATGCCCACGACTTCTTGTATCGTGAGAAAGGGAGAAAAGGACTTCCTTCTCTACCTTCTCCATCCCATGCATCATCTTGTAAACCTCTCTCATGTCACCCCGCAGCCGACGTTTCTCCAAGCTAAAGAGCCCCAAGAGTTTTGACCTTTCTTCATAGGGAAAGTGTTCCAAACCTGTAATCATTCTAATCCTTGCAGGAGGAGTCGCTGCAAAGGTTGTTTCTGGCGGGAAGGCAGGGGAAGCCTTTGCTAAACTCCGGCCCCAGTGGAGTGGTGGGCTGGCTGCAGGCGCAGGACGCTCCCCCCACAACCGGGCTAAGGTCAGCAATCCGAACCGCCCCTCGTGCAGCAGGGCAGGGAAGCGGCCCTTGGGGAGCGCCATGGGGACGAGGGGGGGGGCCTGCCTGGGTTGAGAGTCAGGCATTCACTGGGATTGGTGCATCAGAGAAAGCTCGCCCCAAGACCCGCTCGAGAGATTTTTCCTTGCTTTGCTTTCTAAGCGTTTATTTCCTAGGATACACACGTTCTGAGCGGTTTAGCTTCATTTGGGGGGGCTCTTTCTAGGTCGGAGAGGCAAGAAGCCGGCCTCAGGGGTTGCAGCAGGGGCTCACAGGAGCACAGCTCCTGAACATTTTCCTCCCCACCTCCCTGCCTTGTCCATTGGACGACCTCTGCAGCTGCATAACAATCCCTGGATGAGCTATTTTTCTACAAAACGAGTCCTGGTTGCAGCTCTCCTGGGTGGGGGGTGAGGTGGGGGTCCGTGTGCATGGAGACCATGTTAGCAAGGATTCCTTTCTCCCCTGGCTGGGAGGGACACCAGCAAAGCCCCCCACCCCACCCCACCCCACCCCAGAGCTAACTGTGGTCTTGGCCTCCCCCCCTCTTCTCTTTTCCCTGGGCTAGCGCCAGCCCTGCACAAGAGGGCCTGTTCTGAACTTTGGTGGGGAGGGCTTTCTGGGACTAAGACCAAAGACTTGGGGGCTTCTCGGTCCTGTGGACCCCGCTGGCTGAGCTAGTGGTTGTGTTGGGACCCCACAAAGAAAGCACACCGAACAATTTGAATGAACAACCCAGATCAAAGGTTTTCTGAATTTGTTAATTTTACTATTCTATTGGTTTTTAACTTTGTACCGCTTGACATTCCAGACCCCATCAGCTATATGTGGCTCTGCTTACTGTACCTCATTCTTGGTCTGAAGAAGTGTGCACGCACACGA